>NC_079147.1:66750313-66772060 GCF_945859685.1 Eupeodes corollae
ACGACATTCATTGACTGTTAGGCGGTACGAAGTTTGCCGGGTCAGCTAGTCATTAATACAAGCAATGCTAGTTTTGGTAAACTCTATAAAGTAAGGCCAATATTAGACATTATAAAACGAAATGTTGATCAAAACATTGCTATTGATGAAAGCATGATCAAATTCAAAAAGCACAACTTTCTAAAGCAGTATATGCCAAAAAAGCCAACCAAGCGAGGATATAAGGTTTGGATGAAGTGTGCTTAGTCTTGATATTTGTTAAGTTTCACCGGCAAAATAGGAAACATCTTTAAGACTGATCTAGGCGGCAAAGTTGTTCGAAAATGTTGCCAAAATTTAATTTTAATAGCTACGCCCTTCAGGTAGACTTACTGAAAGACAATATATTAGCGTATGAAACTGTGAATTCGAATCGTAAATATCTGCCAAACCTGAAAGAAGACCAAATTTTGACAGGAGACCAGTTTTAAAATGAAGATTTAAGGAATCAGTTTAAATTGTAACCAACTATTTAGACCCGACAAAGACAGGTGTTGTATGTCGTAGAGAACGCAAAATGGGGACATGACTCAAGTGACTTGTCCAGACGCCATGATGCAATATAATCATTGTATGAACTATGAAACCATCCAATTACTCGGATACGCAGATGATATAGACATAATTGGAAGATCAAAGCGTGATGTCAGTGGAGTGTTTTTGAGCATTGCGACGAAAACGAAGAAAATGGGTTTAGTGGTCAATGAGCGCTAGACCATCAAAAAAGGACATTGAACAACGGCGTCTTGTGTTGCGGAAATTTGATTTCCAAAACAAAAACACACTTTTCTAGAACTGTCACTTTAATGCGTGAGACCTTGACTACCGTGGTTTACCAACTATCGGTTCTCTCATTCAGTGTGGTGGCGAAAACCATTTTTTTCTTTATCAGGTAGCATTGGTTGATGGGATGGTTTCAATGGCAGTGAAACCAAATCAGATGGACGGTCTGGAATGGCCTAATGGCCCAACCTAAAATTTCAATAATATAAAAGTTAACAATTTGTATAAAAGTATATTTTACTTAAATTTTTGCTTAAATTATTAAATTGTAGCTTGAATTGATGTAACTTAAACTATGTTTATGGGCGTATGGACTTTTAAGTTTCAAAGAACTTAGTTCAAGATGAACCCTATTTCAAGTTTAGTTATAAATCCCGAACGTAAAATAATTTTTAATTCTTTTTTTCAATAATTGATCGTAAAGTTTTGAAAAGAAGCATGTTTTTCGCGATTTTTTATGTTTCTCAACTTTTGTCCGAATCGAGGTGGGAAATGGGGGTGGCTGAATACAGCTTCCAGAATCGTCGTGACCTGGAAGTGAATCCAGCGGGCAGCGAATTCCAAAATGACTTGCATTTATAGCTGTGAGGGAAGAACGAGTAAGCGAGATCGAGAATCACATCATAAGTTAAGTTCAACAAGCCGATCTCCGATTGGCTGTTAATAAAGTGATTGAGATCCGCCACTCCACATTGGCTATAAGCTGAAAATGGCGGGAGTTAGGAAAGAAGAGACTTGACAGATCGAAGAATCTGGAAGTCAATTCCTTTCGAGTAGTCGAAGTGAGAGGATCAAGGGTTAAGAATCATAGAAGACAAAAAAAAAAACGATAAGTTAAGTGAAAAAAGTTAACTAATTAAAAAAAAAGAGGCTGTGATGCGACCCACACTGATAACTTCCCATCCCGTCTGTAGATTTGTCTTGCTTAAAAGTTTGTTTATATGTACTGGTATCAATTTTTACCAAATTTACGTACTATTTTTTGTAGATTTTATTTTTTTATGAAAAAAACGGATTGTTGGATTTTTATATAAAAATTAATGAATATCAAAAACAATATTTTCTGTGAAATAAAATAAGTTTTAAGCCAATATTTTTAATTTTTGAAAAGATATTTGAGTCGAAAATCAATTTTTACCAACTTTTATTAATTTTATTTAGGTTTTTATTTTTTGTATAAAAATTGTCAATTCGATTTTTTCAACATTTTTCAGAATGTTAAAAACAATATTTCTTATAAGATAAAATAATATTGAAACAAAAATTTCAAGATTTTGAAAAGATATCTGAATCGATATTCAATTTTTACCAATTTTGAGTAATGTTTTTTTTAGATTTCTATTTTTTATAAAAAAAAAACTGTCGATTCGATTTTTCTCAATATTTTATCAGATGTCAAAAACATTATTCTTCGATGCACAAAATTGTTTTGGAAATGCAATCATATTTAAGTCTTTAAATTTTGGAGGTGACAAATTTTTTGTTTCGGAGATATCGACTCCAAATAAATTTTGTTATACAGATAATAAGGCAGAAAGATGCAGAAAGGGCTCTCAAGAAAATTGCGAGGGTAGTTTTTTTACCATAGCAGTTTAAAAAAAAGGTGAAAATTTTGGTTAACCCTAAATATCTTACGAACCAAAAACGTTAGAGACTTGAATTAAATTTTATATAATAAACTGTAACGTGATCTCAAAAAAATATATTTTTTGAAAAAAATCTATCTAACGGTTTTTTTATAAATCAAAAAAAACTGAAAAAAAAATTTGTTTCCTCCAAAATTTAAAGACTAAAATATAATTTCATCTCCAAAACAATTTTGAGCAACGGAGAACAATGTTTTTGAAATCTGATAAATTTTTGAGAATAATCGAATTTACAGTTTTTTTTATAAAAAATAAAAATCTAAAAAAAACATTACTCAAAGTTGGTAAAAATTGAATATCGATTCATATATCTTTTCAAAAACTTGAAATTTAGGCTTAAAACTAATTTTATCTTATAACAAATATTGTTTTCAACATTCGATAAAATTTTGAAAAAAATCGAATCTACAGTTTTTTTTACAAAAAATAAAAACCTAGAAAAAAATAATAAAAGTTGGTAAAAATTCATTTTCGACTCAAATATCTTTTCAAAACTTTGAGATATTGACTTGAATTCACTTTTATCTTTCAAAAACTATTGTTTTCAACGTGCAGTAAGATTTTGAAAAAGATCGAATTGATATTTTTTTTACAAAAAATTAAAAACCGAAAAAAATAACAAAAGTTGATAAAAATTGAATATCAAAATAAGCAAATTTGGTAAAATTGATACTAGTACATATAGACAAACTTTTAAGCAAGGCAAATCGACAGACGGGATGGGAAGTTAACAGTGTGGGTCGCATCCCAGCCTCTTTTTTATTTATTAATGAGTACATTAAATCTATACACAATGAAAATAAAAATGTAATCATCAAGTATTTTATTTTATATAATTAACATTAAAACTTTACTGATTACAAAAGCTTGTACTCATTACAGAGAACCTACAACTTTTGTAAAGTTTCTGATTACGTGTTTGTTGAAGCAAGAAGACGTTTTTTCATGTTATGGATCTACCAAATATTTTTTTTTACTACAAGAA
This sequence comes from Eupeodes corollae, assembly GCF_945859685.1. NCBI lineage: Eukaryota > Metazoa > Arthropoda > Insecta > Diptera > Syrphidae > Eupeodes > Eupeodes corollae. The sequence continues at coordinate 66,753,767 of NC_079147.1, forward strand.
TGCTTTTAGTTAGTAAAGATTCAATTATGTAATGATTACAAAAATTATGTATTCAGTTATCCTTACGCGATGAGTAAATAGTTTTGGAGCTGAATGTATACATTTATCAAATGATGTGAATGTATAAATATCATTCTAATCTACAAAAAATAATTAATTCTAATTTTGTTTGATTAATTTCATTGTAACCCTTACAGAATTTTAAGCTTTCAATTACTTTAATGTATGAATTAAATTTTCTGCATCTTTTCATAAAAAAGCATTAGTTTAATTTATTCTACAAAATTAATTTTCAGAAAAAAATATACATACAAAAATATCTTTGTTGGATTTTTAAGTCTCTTGTGGAATAGATTTTGAAACATGTTTGTTTTGGGGGTTGGGGTAGGCACCTAAGCCTATAATCAAACTGTGCATCTGCTAATTGTTGTGCAGAGGGTAGGTATAAGTATGTGCGCATTTTAAGATGAATCCTTATATACATATGTTAATCCTTACACAAGTAAACTCTCAACCCAATAAAACTCAGAATTAACACAAACAAGAAGGGAACGTAATTATTCATAAAATAGACAAATATGTATATGTATGCGGGATGTTCCTTAGAAATGCATAAATTAATGCATCTTTTTGTGATGCTGCGATGAGATTGCGAAGAAAGGGTTTCAAAGAGGTACTCTTAGGCAAATAAGTTTTGTGTGCGGTTTTATTTTAAAGGGAAGACAAATCACAGAAACAAACATACTATGAATGGGAAAAATTAACTACTTCATAACATGAGCAGCATAATTAAGTGAATATAAGCCTCATGCCTCATGCTATACCTTGTCTAGTCAACAAGAAAAAAGAAGACGAAGGAGCTAGAGATAATAATATGAACAGGATGCGAATATCAGGAACTCATCCTACTTGAGCTTAAAGTAGAAATCAACCTATACCTACGTAAATTCTCAAGGACTCTTTGAATTGGTTTTACTTAAACTTGCAGATAGGTAGGCAGGCAGGTACAGTGTTTGTGTTTATTCTTGAACTTTATGATTTTTAACTTAAAGAATACAGAATCGCACAAAAATGTGCTTATTAGTCCTTTTGGTTTGAGGTGGGGATTGGGATGATACATTCGAGTGGTTTCTGCAAGACTTAGAATTGAGTCAAAATTTAAATAAAAAACAGGCTGAAATGCGACCCACACTGATAACTTTTCATTCCTGTCCGTCCTATCTTATATAAAAAAATGTTATTTAGAACATTTTATTGAGGGTTGGAAAATCGAAAGTCAATATGTTCCTTTGTTCTCAAGATACTTTTAAGTTGGCTTTATTTTATTATTATTTATATACAAAAAATGCAATACGGCACCGGTGGCATTAAACTTATGTGCTATCTATAGATTTTCGCTAAACACGGAAAATTAATATTGAACAAAAAAATCAAATTATGTTACAAAAAATCAAACAAAGTTTATTTTCAAAAGAATTTACATTTTGGAATGAAAAATTAGGAAGCATTCGACACATAAACCAACTTCGCACTTCTTACACATTGTTCTCGTTTGAGACTTTCAGTTTGGAGCAGCACATAGCTTTCTTTTTTTGTCTGGTGCGGAAATAATCTAGTGGTCATAACGATCAAATCTAATATCATCCAAGACCCTGATCGATGAAATAAACCTTCCAGAAGGTACGGGCGGACGGATACGGACGGATTTACTGTTGACAACCAACGCAAACGAATAAAGGACAATGAACTTCGGATAAGCACGTGGAATATTAGGTCCCTTAACAAACCACGTGCGACCGAAGAATTAGCGGAGGCCCTAGACCGCTATAAAGCAGATATCACCGCCATCCAGAAAATACGATGGGATGGGCCGGGCAAAAAGAGGATGAAAAACTGCGATATTTACTATGGTGACTGCTTCCACGAAAACCAACAGCGCTTATTTGGATGCGGATTCGTCATTGGAGCCAGACTTAGGCAAGAAGTCTTGAGGTATAGGTGCATCAAAGAGCGCCTCATGAAAATACGCATCAAAGCTAAATTCGGCAACATTAGCCTGATATGCGCGCACGCCCCCACAGAAGAGAAAGACTACAACACCAAAGATATGATCTTCGAGCTCCTAGACAAAACATATGAGCAATGCCCTAGCTACGATATTAAAATAGTCCTGGGCGGTTTTAATGCCAAGCTAGGAAGGGAAGACATCTTTGGTGGAACAATCGGAAAGAACAGCCTGCATGACAACACTTCCGACAACGGATTCAAGCTCATAGATTTTGCTACGGGGCGAAACGTCATGGTAGCCAGTACGCGTTTTCCACACCTCAACATCCACAAAGGAACTTGGACTTCCCCAGATCAATCTACCGTCAACCAGATTGACCATATTGCGATCGACGCCAGACACGCTTCCAGCATCATGGATGTACGAACTTTTCGAGGAGCTAACATCGACTCGGATCACTACCTCGTTGTAGCCAAGCTAGCATTTCGGATCTCCAGACCCAAGGCGAAACAGGGAGGTGCTGGGAGACGGCTACAATCGTATTACCGTGACGACGAACAGAACTCCACTGTCAGGCAGGATGATCCATTCAACATAGACGACAAAAGCCAACAATCCCGTCCTCCCGACTTAGACGAAGTAAAGATTGCCATATCTAAGCTGAAGTCTAATAAAGCCGCTATAGCAGATGGCTTGAATGCCGAGCTCTTTAAAGCAGCTGGAATAAGTTGGTTAGGAGCATGCACCAACTTATCTGTAAGATAAGGTCAGAAGAAAGCATGCCCGATAAATGGAACCTCAGTATTGTTTGCCCGATCCTGAAAAAAGGAGACCCTCTTAATTGCACCAACTACAGAGGAATCAGTCTACTTAACATCACAAAATATTCGCTGTTGTAATATGTGAGCGTCTTAAGTCCATCGGCAACAACCTGATAGGTCCTTATCAGTGTGTTTTTAGACCAGGAAAGTCCACAGTTAATCAAATGTTCACATTACGGCAGATCCTGGAAAAAACCCAAGAACACCAAATCGACACCCACCATCTTTTCATCGATTTCAAGGCCGCATATAAAAGCATATAGGACAGGGACGAGCTGTATAGAGCCATGTCTAGTTTTGGCATCCCTGGCAAACTAGTCCGTTTGTGCAGGATGACCATAGAGAATTCACGCTGCTCCATAAAGGTTGGAAACAACTTAACAGAACCGTTCGATGTCAAAAAAGGTTTAGACAGGGTGCTATATAAGACCTTTATCATTCCTATGTTGTAGCAGTGTATGAATGAAAGTATTGGAACCATAACGATACCGGAGAGTAACGTGTTACAGGGACTGTTGGATTCACTCGAAATTTTGTAGACCCGGCCGTAACAATACCATTGTCTCTCCAACGAACATACAAAATCTCATTATTTTGTTCCATTGAACTGGCGTTGATACCTCTTGGCTGCTTTTCATACTCAGATCTACCAGGAAGGATAAGTTGCCAAGTTTTCTTATGCAAAACAAGCTGGTGTTTTTGGTTTTGTTTCGAGGAAAAAATACATTTTTTTGATACATGTTCTTCTGTGTTTCTTCATGCTCCGATACTTTTTCATCAAAAACTCCTCGAAAACTTCATTTGGTGTTTTGTTTTTGTAGGCTAATAATCTGGGAGCAGAAATTCGGCGCTTTCCGAGTTTTCAAAATAACCTTCTACCCACGAGGAAGTCAGTCCAGTTTCCTTTTTTTCTATCCGAGTTTTCAACGAAATGTATTTAATGATAAGAAAAAAACGCAATTAGTTCAAACGGGTCAAAAGAATTGGAAAAAATTACGGTTATATTTCCATTCTTCTCCATCTTCTGTGATGCCATTCGGTATCGCAGTGCTTTAATGCATCAGACCTTAAGAAAACGCATGGTTCTATTAGGTTTTTTGATTCTAAGAAGAAAGTTTGCGATGCTATTAAACCAACCCCATTGAGAAAAGGCGGAAAAGTTCAAGAAACCCAGGAAACCTTGCAACGTCTATATTCAACGGAAAAATCTATATATGTATGTCGACAAATTACGGCGAAATACTGTAATATCTCAAAGGCCGTAAAAAATCTTACTACCAAATTGCAATTGACGTCCCTTCTTTCCGAGGTTAGTAAACGCTTACTAAATATCATCTCAAGAAGTATCTCGAAAATACAAAGCTTCTTAATGACCCACACGGCTTTCACAGCAATAGGTCCATTGGTGATATCATCGTTCATCTTACCGAACAGTGAAGCAAATCTTTACATCGTTTTGGAGAAAGTAAGATTATTGCACTTGATATTTCAAAAGCATTTAATAGGGCTTGGCATCAGGTCCTCTTATCGAAAATGCGTGCTTTCGGTTTTCATAAATCCCTGCTTTTTGGACCAGTAATTATCTTTCGGATCGTTAAATACTAGTAGTTTTAAACGGGTTCAAGTCTGAAAACCACAAAATAAATGCTGGTGTGCCCCATGGCTCAGTTTTATCTCCAGAACACTTTCTCATTTTTATTATTTCGCTGACTATAGTACTCTTAGCTTTTCGTATTCGTTGTCAGATTCACATCGTTCTTCATCGGATGTGGAACTGGAACGACAAAATATGATAAGTTCAACAAATTCCTACCTAAACAACATTTTAGTACCCGTAGCGTGATGGATAGTGCGTTGGACTGTCAGGCAAGGGGTCTTGGGTTCAGTCATGAAAAGTGCTTTCTCAAATTAGCCGTTCGGATTCGGCATATAAACTGTAGGTCCCTTTCATCCCTGACAACATTACTCGCACACAGGAATGGTTAAGAGTTGTAAGTCACTAGGCCCTGGTTCTTCATGGACTATTGCTTATTTGTATTTATTTATTAAAACAGTATTGTACAAAATGGAATAAAAAATCGTGTGGAATTTAATGTTTTGAAAGCTCAATGCTGTCTTGTATCGTTAATTGCCGCAAGATGTTTGGGTTTTCTAAGGCGATGCAAGAAGTTTTTCTCCCCCTCTGATTTGGCTGTTATCTACAAGACTTATATACGTCCAAGGCTTGTAAATAACTCCCATATCTGGGCTGGTGATCCTGCAACTTACTTAAGCCTCTTGGACAGCATTAAACGTAGAGCATTTGGATTAATTGGTGATAATACCATACGATCATTAACGTCGCTTGAACATCGTCGTAAAGTTTCATGTCTCTTTTGCTGTTATTTTAACTATTTATACTCAAGACAAATAGCCAGCTGCATTTGTCCCCTTAATCAGTTTAACCGTAATACTCGTCATTCTAGGAATGCTCATCAGTATACCTTCGATCCCAACAGTACAGAGAATAGTTTTTTAGCCGTACTACGCGAATGTGGAATGCCTTACCAACTCTTTCTTCCCAATTGCCACATTCCTCTCTGACTTTCTTAGTGCCCACACTGTGTCGTTACTTAATCAGGGTAATAATATCTTCTTGAGTGTGCGCTTATTGTAAAAAAAGCGTATAGTAACAAATACTCAAAAGTCGAACGGGTCTACAATTTAACTTGTCTTATCCTGTATGTACTTCTTTTTTGTCGATCTAAAATTTGACAACGTAAACAAAATCGCACTTTTTCAAAAATTGACTACACTTCTCTGTAAAAATGAAAAACATTTTAAAGCTGATTTATAAAGATACTACAGCCATTTTCTGTGATAGCAAAAATAGATCCGACTTTTGTTACAATAAATAAAGGTGATAAACAAGGATGTGTTTTGAGTGTACTCAGAAAAATTGATCTTTCGAAATGGAGGCCGGAGAGCAGCCTAAGAAAAATTCTTTTTCGATAGTGTGGAGGAAGTATAACACGTCTTAGACAGAAAACCTAAATAATGGATAATATTCAAAATCCATGATGCGGCTTCAAGATCAATTATGCTGTACGGTGAACAAGTGCGGGCTATAAGGAGTATGGCCAAGAAGAGAAGCTGAAATGTTTCTTTCTAAAGAGATGTTTTCTTTTTCCTGATAACACACCAAATTATGCATTGCACTTAGATACGTAACTTACAAAATCGTTCCTGACAACCCTGGAACTGCATTTTTCATTTATATTCAGAGTTATGATACTGCAACTTATCTTGTGCTGAGGTCCCCAATTTTTAGATTCGTATCCACAAGATATGATAAGTCGCATTTTTGAAGCCCGCTGTGGGTTGCTAAATTTGCACCTTCAAAGCCTACAAAAACATTTTGAAAACAACAAACATTCTTTGTCTTACACAAAATATTGATGTAAATATTTTGTTAAATTTTCTGAAAGACGAAACGAATAAAAAGTATTGAGGGGGGTTCACACTCAGCCTCTTTTTCTTTTTATTTTTAATGTAAACATTAAGTTTGATTAAAAAAAAAGACGTCCAAAAGTTAAATTTATCTCTTAATGCGTTTTTGCAAGCACTTGAATGCAGGTTAATTAGTGAACAAATACATATATTTTATATCATAGTCAATAAAATGGAATAGTGTAGATTATTCAATGAAATTCTTTGAATTCAAAATCAAAGCTGTGAAATTCCTCCAGCTTGAATTCCTTAAGCGAAATACAGAATTTTCAAAAAATAACACAAACAAAAAACATTCAATTTATTTAGATTAAATAACAGAACAAATCTACTTAGTTCTACTATACCATCTTATTGTTTGTCTGTATTGTTGTATATATATTTTATATAGTGTATTCCTTATATAAACTTTCATTCCTTTTGACCTCTTTTATGCAAACAACAAATTGAAATAAGCCATTGTTTGCACCCTATCTAGAGATTCAGTCACCCAGATTAAAGCTACTTCTACAAGCGATATCAAACAAACCATCCTCTCGTCCTTTCTTTTGATCTCAAATCTGCAACGTCTGTCTACATTATAGCTTCCTATAGTATCCTTATAAAAGAAAAACACAAACAACATGAAAACAACACAACACAATAAACAGTATAATTTCAATTTCCTTTTTGAGTCAAAGATTGGACACTATACTGCCCTGATAACTGTTACTTCCCTCCCACCTTTTCCCTTTTTTTGGGGAAAAATCTCTTCTTTATTTTGCTAGTTAAAGGTGCAGAGGAGAGCACAGAACAGTAGATTCTCGCATTGAGATGAAAAATATCCTTTGCAAACATCATCAAGATAAAGGACACACTATACAACACACATTCCAAAAGATACACATACACACACAAATAAGATATAATCAACTGCGAATAATAGATATGAAATAATGTAAGGATCTCTTCACAATATTCCATTTTCCATCCATTGCTTATATTTTTAGTGTTTATTAGCATTTATTTACACTGCTTTACTATATTCTTGAGAGGACGAAAATAAAAATCAAAATTTAATAACTTCACAATAGCCAAAAAAGAAAGGAAATAGTCCTTGGGAATAATATATACCTAGACCTACCTACACAATCCTGCATATAGGGATAGTGGGAGAGGAGAATAATAACAACTATCAAGCAAACAATCAAATGAACAGGCAGTCAAGGACTATAAGGACTAAAATACAATGACGACGAGCACAACAACGACAATGACAACTACGACAACGACGACGACGATGACGACTCAAACGATGTGAAATTCAAATTGCCAGATTCATGAAAGCGTAAAAATAACAATTTAATTTGAATATTTATGAATAACGGTGATGCTTCCCTATACATATAAACATTTTCAGGACCCCATCTTTTTATGCCAAACAAAAAAATTACCCACACACATAGTGGACTATAACAAACAAACAGCAAAAATGAACGGTTAAAAAAATAAAACATTTTCAAAGGACACAACACAAGATAAATGTAATAGGGGTGTTGTGTTAAGGGGGAGTTGGGGCTGCTTAAAGCAAGGACGGCCATTGGCCTCTGTGATTGTGGTTTGGTATGGTAATACTCACAGAGAATAGTTTATATAAGGTGGTTCAAAAGTTACTTCCTTGAGGCAATTTTAAACAGCTGTTTATATCTGGTCAAAATTGTCTCGGCATCGAGAGTGGAGTGAAAGTTGTTGTTATAACCAAAGCAGGAAAACGCTCGCAAGTCAACCCTAAAGATATACCACCTATAATGCTAACATCATGCCTTGTTGAGACCTTCAAAATATGGATTGATATTCATTTAAGGGCAAGTATTGATACAAAGGAGAACTCGTTCTCCGATCATAGATACATCCAATTCACACTTATTGAAGGGACCCCACAACCGATCCAATTGACCCCACAACAGATTGGCCAAAATATAGGGCGACTCTGAAAAATCTGATTAAACCAGAACTTTTGGATCCGCCCTTGTGCGCTCTTGAACTCGATCAAAAGGTCGATGAACTTACAGCAGCCCTCAATAAAGCCATGGAAACTGCCTGCCCCCTCACGACAGTGGGGGGAAAGAAGAAACCAAATTGGTGGGCTGCTGAACTAGATATACTCAGGAGAGGTTGTAGAAGGCTTTTCAATCGAGCAAAAAAGAAAGAATCCTTCAAAAAGTATAAACTAGAATTGAGAATAGCTAAAAGATCCTCATGGAGATCCTTCTGTAACTCCATAGAAGAATCCGCGGAGGCATCAAGGATAAGGAAGATTCTCTCGACAAATCCAACCATGCCTAGTTGTCTTAAAAACTCAGATGGTACATGGACTATTAGACACCCACTTCCCGGATAGCTCCCAATCCGTAAATACAACAAACAGTCCTGGGTCGTGTATTAACTTAATTTTTCGTCAAGGTCTGGTTACAAAAGAAAAATTGACATGGGCTCTGAATAGTTTCAAACCTTACAAATCTCCAGGTCCAGATCAAATCATACCAGCTGAACTACAATATACCATTGATATAACTTCGCCCATCATTGAGATGATCTTTATAAGTTGTATAAATATGGTCTATATACCTCAGCGATAAAGAGATGTAAAGGTAGTTTCCATTCCCAAGACGTGCAAATGCTCGCATGTCAACCCTAAGGACCTAAGACCTATTAGCCTATCATCTTTCATTCTCAAAACTCTGGAACAATTGATCGATATCCATATACGTAACAACATTAAGAAGAGACTATCAATGGCTCAGCATGCTTACTGCAAAGGGAAATCGGTAGAAACAGCCTTGCAAACTCTGGTAAGAACTATCGAATACTCCCTAGAGAAAAAGGAATACACTATGGTGGCCTTCTTGGACATTGAGGGCGCTTTAAACAACGTTGACACATCCGCTATCACTTTTGCTATGACGACCTTAAACATCGAATACTCAATCTATGAGTTGATTAATCTAATGCTAAAAAGCAGGATCATCAACTCTAGTTTGGGAGATTTTTGCACAAAAAGGTCTGTCCGGCACTCCGCAAGGTGGTGTTCTGTCCCCTCTCCTGTGATGTTGCTATCGCCGTCACAGGAGAACAATCTAATACACTGAGAGACCTCCTCCAAAATGCACTCAATATGCTCACAAGATGGGCTGATCACTGAGGACTTAGTATTAATCCTCAAAAAACAGACCTCGTCCTTTTCACACGAAAATACAAGATCCCAGTAATTGTACCTCCTTCAATAAAAGGTATACCACTAATTTTTACCAATGAAGCCAAATACCTTGGTCTGATATTGGACAAAAAATTATGTTGGAAATCCAATATACAGGAAAGAGTTAAAAAAGCTACAGCAGCTCTTTACCTTTGCAAGAAAGCTATAGGAAGCAAATGGGGTTTTCAACCTCGCATAACCTACCGGCTATACACATCGGTCATCCGACCAATACTTATGTACGGGGTTGCAGTATGGTGGACTGCACTGGAGAAAGTCACATACTACGACAAACTCAGCAGAGTCCAACGCACTGCACTGGATATCTCTGCATAAGCGGGGCATTGAGTACCACACCCTCAGCAGCGTTAGACACTCTCCTCCATCTGACAGCCCTCGACATCTTCAGTAAACAAGTGGCAGCGAGTACAGCGATAAGACTCGACGCCTCATCTCAATGGACCAGCAACAATGTGGGGCACTCCATCATTTTGAACATCTTTGGTTCTATACTAAAGTACATAGACTACACTATACCTAAACCCCTATTTGGAAAAAACTTCCAGGTATCCCTTCCATCCAGAGATGAATGGGAAGACAAAAAACTCCTGGATAACAAAAGTATTCATTTTTATACAGATGGATCCAAGACAAATGAGGGAGTTGGTAGTGGTGTGTACTCAGAAAAGCTTAATCTAAGCATCTCATTCCGCCTCCCTTATCATTGTAGCGTCTTTCATGGAAATTTTAGCGATCAAAGAGGTTCTCTCCTGGCTAAGAGAAAACGTGATGTCAATTTCTGATATCCGCATCTTCTCTGACAGTCAAGCTGCTATCAAATCCCTTGACGGTGTCTCGACCAAATCTTTAACGGCCCTCGATTTTCGATCGTCTCTTATGGAAATGGCGCAGCAATTTAACATTCACCTCTGCTGGGTGCCGGGCCACAGAGACATCACAGGTAATTGTAGAGCCGATGAACTCGCTAAAAATGGAAACGTCTGAACGTAGAGAGTTCGCTTGGGGAGTTAATTCCTTTAATGTTGACTAGCAAAGAAATAAACACAAAACGTTGGTAGCTATGACTGTTTCGCACAAATGTCGATTCTGCTCATCTTTATGGGTGCAGCACTTTGAAGGTTACTTCAGCCATAACAAGAAACCTTCGTGAATAGATCCCTTCGTAACATCCTAAGGATTTTCTGGCCAAACCGAACATCAAATGAGATCCTTCATAGTAGGACAGGCCATAAACCTATAAACTCTATAATACGAAGGCGTAAGTGGCAATGGATTGGACATACGCTTCGAAAAGGTAACAAATTCGCTCACACAATAAGGAAGAAGAGCTGGACTACCGAGAAGCACATGGCTCAGGACAGTCGTGGCAGAATCAGCGTCACTAGGCAAAAGTTGGAGGGAACTGAAACACATCTCCGGAAACCGTACACGACGGCGCGTAGGCGTAGTACAGGCCCTATGCCCCTTAAGGGGTTCCCAACGGACTTAACAGGTCTGAGGACCTAAGTAAGTAAGAAAGTAGTAAAAGTTCTCAGACGAGGCTAAGTATCTGGTTCATACTTAGCCACAAAACTAAATTCTAAACGCAATACAAAAGCATAGCCTACGCAAATGAATTAAGGACAACGAACTTCGGATATGCACGTGGAATGTTAGGTCCCTTGACAGATCACGTTTAGCCTATAAGAATAAGCAGAGACCCTAGACTGCTATATAGCAGAAATTACCCCCATCCGGGAAATACAATGCGATGGGCCAGGCAAAAAGAGGATGAAAAACTGCTAACTATGGTAACTGCTACCAAGAAAACCAACAGCGCTTATTTGGATGCGGCTTAGTCAGTCTTGACCTAAAGATGCATCACAAGCGCCTCATGACCATTTGAATCAAGGCTAAATTCAGCAACATTAGCCTAATATGCGCACACGCCCCCACAGAAGAAGGAGATGAAAACACCAAAGGCAAGTTCTTCTAGCTTTGACACAAAACATGCTACGATATTAAAATTGTCCTGTACGACTCTAATACCAAGCTAGGAAGGGAAGAAATCTTTGGTAGAATAATCAGGAAAAACAGCCTAAAAGGCAACACTTGTAATAACAGATTCAGGCTCATCAATTTTGCTAGGTGAAGAAACGTCATGGTAGCCGGTACGAATTTTTCACACTACAACATCCACAAAGGAACTTGGAGTTCTCTAGATCAATCTACCGTCAATCGAATTGAACATATTACGATAAACGCTAGCCAAGCTCCCAGCATCATGGATGTACGAACTTTCCGAGGAGCAAGTAACCTCTCTCGACGTTGTCTGCCGCCAACACAATTCATCGAGAACCAGTGGCAAAATTGCCAACATGCAATCAAAGAGAGCTCATGAGATCTATGAGCAGAAGTGGGAAGACTTCTCAGAAGAGAAAAGACAACGAGCTTGAGAAGCGTGCGGTAGAAGATGTTGAGAGGTTTAACAGCAGAAATTAAGTTCGAACGTTTTATGAGCAAGTGAAACGAAATACACATGTACATTACCCCGAACCGAAGGCTTGAAAGACGAAATTAGAAACATCATAGTAGAAACCCAATCAATGCTGACTAAATGGGAGCACCACTTCTGGAGACTGTATAACGGCGACGACGAACCGAATTCAGATATCGGGCAGACTTAGACGAAGTAAAGATTGCCATAACTAAGCTGAAGTCTAATAAACGAGCAAAAGGCTTTAATGACGAGTTCTTCAAAGCAGTTGGAGATAATTTGGTTTGGAGGATGAACCAACTTATCTGTAACATATGGTCGCAAGAAAGCATGTCCGATTAATGGAACCCCAGTATTGTTTGCCCGATTCTGAAAAAGGAAGACCCTCTAAACTGAACCAACTATAGAGGAATCAGTCTTCTTAACATCGCTTACAAAATCTTTTCTGCCGTAATATGTGAACGTATAAAGACCATCATCAACAACCTGATAGGTCCTTATCCTTAGTTTTGGCATACCATTTGGAGCAGAAAAACCTCAACAAACTAGCTGCACTATATGAGCAGCTTAAGCACTATGACTATTAAAATAAATAAATAAATTGGGTGGCGCGACAGTCCGTTGAGAACCAAGGCCTAGTGACTTACAACTCTCAACCATTCCTGTGTGCGAGTAATGTTGTCAGGAATGGAGGGGACCTACAGTTTATATGCCGACTCCGAACGGCTAATTTTGAGAAAACACTTTTTCATGACAATAGTTACTCTTGGAGAATTTGTCAATTCCTCGCAAGAGGCAGTACCCGTGAAAAGACTTTAGATGGCATAGGCAGGGATCGAACCCAAGACCTCTAGCATGACAGTCCAACGCACTAACCATCATGCCACGGGTACCACCCTACTATGACTATTGCTGAAATAAATAGTCTCCTCGAGCGAAACTTAAGCAAACTGGCCACAAAAGACGACATAGCATCATTTGGCTATGAGATTGCTGAACTGCGAGCCAAACAAGTTGAGTGTGTTGTAAAAATTACATTTTTGGAAGCTCAAAATGCGAGTTTAGAATCGGAAGTTGAAAGGTTTTTAATATTTTCAAGTATGCTTCCCGCGATTAAATAGCCCAACTTCTATGCTGTTATAATGAAATCTTCGAGTTTGGATTCATTCTTCCTAGTTTTCTGTCTTCTTTAATTTTCCCATAATTGAAAAAAGGAGATGCATCTGTTCCAGAGAATTATCGAGAGATATCGTTTTTAAACGCGTCTATGAAGATATTTTTGCCAGTATGAGTTTCAATAGACTTACTTCGTAGGTGAACGTGAACTCCAAGCTCAGTGAGCTGCAAGCTGTATTTTGCTCTGGATATTTAACTACTGATCAGGTGTTTCTGCTACTTAATATTGCAAATGTGTTCTTACATCGTGGACAAAAACTATAAGCCTTTTTTATAGATTTTAAGGCAGCATTCGACAACATTGATGGAGAGGCTTCTGAATATCGGCATATCTTATAAAATTATCAGTATTTTAAGAGCTCTTTATGCTAAAGATTTAATAGCCGTTTGGGATGGAGAATGCCTGTCAGTTCTTCAATTGGTCTAAAACAAGGATGTGCGTTGAGTACTCTATTATTCACTCTATTTATTAAGAATTAAGTGGAGCACACGGGAGGAGGGTGAACTTTGATATCGTACTTTTATGGGAATCCCCAGACCAACTCCAATCATCATTTGATCGTCAAACTTGGAAAATACTGCGATGCATGGAATTTATCAGTCAAATTCAGCAAATCTTACATAATGATCTTCAGAAAAGGACACGAAAGATAAGCTATTTATGAAAAATGGAAGTACCAGGATGAGGAAATTCAAGTTGTTAAGGAAGTTTAATACCTCGGTGTGACTATATCAAGTAACTTTTGTATGAAAAAATATATCAAGCTAAAACTTCAAGAAACGATAGATGCTCTCTGCATTTCCTGGAAAAACTGCATTGCAAATAAATCCATCCACCACTCAGCAAAATATAAACTGTTTCAAGCTGTGGCAAAATCTATTATGCTTTACTCCTCTCAAGGGTGGGGCTACTAAGAATATGAGGATTTGGAAAAATTATTACGTTTCTTTTTGAGGCAAGTCTTTGCTCTACCATCAACAACGCCTAATTATTTGCTTCTTATCGAAAAAGGTTTGCCACAAAATAATCCGATTGAATTCATTAAGGCTGGTCAATAGAGTATTGAAATTTATCATCATAAATCGGCTTGGATCGATGTTGCAAATTTGACGGGTGAATCGATCGAATTTGATTTGGATAATCTAACAGGTTTTAAAGGAAGTCTTTCTTCAATTCTACGAGCCAAAGGTGGGATACTTTCTCTGAACTGCATACCTCACAGACCAGACCTGTCTAACGAGTGCCAACTCTGCAACATCCATGAGAGAATGAATATCGAATACTTTTTAGGATTTTGTCCAATTATCCAAGAAATTCGTTTGGAATGTTTTGGGAAGAACCAATTAGATGGTGAAGATGTAATCCAAACTCCTTAATGGAGCAAAAGGCTGGGAAAGACTTTACAAATTCCTCTAATTCGCAATGGCTTACAGAAAAAGAATTCTTACAGAGACGCTATGAAGAAGGCAAACACTATATTAAGTAACATCATCACGTGTTCGGTCACGAACAACATCTTGCCTATACTAGATTTTAAGCGATCAAGGTACTTCCTACCTATAAGCCATGTTCTCAAATGACTTTTCCTTAAGTTGTAAAGATGAGGAAGAGGAGTAAACAGTTCTTCACTTCCTCAGTACATGCCCCAAAAACACAAGCCATATACTTATTAGAATTCTTCTAAACGATCTTAATCATATTAACTAAATCAGTCTTTCACGTTTTCTAAGTGAGCCTTAAAATTCAGATTACCTGCATTTTTAGTGTGCGCAGAAGTTCTATCAATATCTGTCCTTACAAATCGTTTGATCTTAGCCCGATACTTTTCCTCATTTGTGCTGGAATCGTCTTCAAAGCCGAATGGCAGGATTATAATTTCATGGAAACTGCGGACGCATTAGTGTTTCTTGACGCTTCAAAACTCCTGCAAGAATACGTTTCACATTCGCTTTAGTCAGTCCGGCTATGGGAAGTGAGTTCCTTGTTAACAAAATGTTACCCCATTTAGTTCCTTGGAGTAAAATAATGGAGTGATTTCTTAAAATTAGGAAGAACATTTTTGACCCACCTTGTACATACCTACCGTGTATGTACAGTAGTCAAAGGGACTAGGGAGATTTAAATTAACTTCCTCAGCAGATCCACCATAAGCATTTATGTGGTGTGCAGGACATTACATATGAGTACATCAGGGACAAAGGAAATCACCGCAAACCGGTAACACCCAGCATAAAAACAATACAGTAGTTGACATCAGTGATGTCGAAAACTACCATCATTTTAAAAAATGAAATAGTCAGGAAATTACTATAAAAGCTATGTGTGAAAAATCTTTTTATACTTTTCACAAGGTCCTTGCGATGGATGTGATGGATTAAAGTCCTTTTTGGAAAGAATATTTGGTCGATCAGAGGAATCCTCATTGTTTTGATCTTGACTTGGATACTCGAAAGTTCAATGATATGTATAAAAGTTTTAAGAAATCAGGGTTTTCCTTAATATCATTTTTGGTCTATGCGTTCATTCTTAAGCCTAAACAAGTTAAAACAAATTTTCGGGTACTTAAAGGATATGATTTTATGTAGCATATTTCCAACACTGGCACAAAATCATTTTGTAGTCTTTTTTGTACTCGTCTGCTGCTGTAGAGTCTCTTTCCTGTTTAAGTACTCTTCATACGTAGACACTGCAGTGCATCCTGGCTTACCCTTTTTGTACCTACATTAATTCTAAGTTTTTTGATGTAATATTTTAAGCAGCAAACATCATGTCCATATTCTTTGTCTTCTAATTTGATTTACTTTCTACCAAAAGCACAGAGAACAATTTATCTAATTAAATGTTGTTTCATAAAATGTATTCATTATTAAATAACTAGCTGACCATACAGACGTTGTTTTGCACTTTATGAAAACATAGTGAGATATGTGCACGTATATATTTTTGTAGCGAGCATAAAACAAAAATTAAATTATTTAAAGGTACGGACACGCCCCAGTACACACCTTAAGATATTTTAGAAAGAATACAATTAAAACGTGGGTTTTTATTTAGTTTAACTTCATAATAGGTAAAAACGCAGTCAACCTCGGAATGAGATACAGTAAGCTGGAAGCTCGTTTATAAATTCCTTTTGACGTTTATAATATTGTTTAGAAAGCCTTATTAAATATCATGTCATCTTTGTAAGGGAAGGTCAGAGTTCCCGAAAGTAGCTATTTTGTAATTATCTTTCTACAGCTCAATTGCTAAAAATTATTTACGCTGTGAATTATATTAAATCTATTATTAATGTGTTTTTTTATAATTTGTCGAATGCTTGATAACTTTAAAATACAATATGTTATAAGATATGTATAAGCTAATTTTACAGCATCAAGACAGCAAAGGTTAGTAAGCAAACGTCTTTAACTGGAATAAAAGACTAAGTCACCCATAAAGCACGTATAAGGCTGTAAACTTTGCCGAAGATCTAATTTTATTTGATTGTCTCAAGTCAAAATTCAGTCAAAAGTCACTCCGAGATTTTTGGAAGCTTTAACATATTCAATTTTGACACTATAAGCTCTTTGGTCAATGAGTCCAAGGGGCAACTGAGAGATAGCTGAACGTCACCAGCTTACTTGTGACAGTCCCATTTTCCAACCAGATTTTGTAATTCATTGACGTAAATAATGAACAAAAGAGGGCCCAATGTAGACCCCTGAGGGACATCTCTAATAATTGAGAACAATTTTGGTAAGCTAGCTCCAGCTTCAACTGCGTGTATACTCTTCATAAAGTCGCAATGTATAAAGTAGTAGTAAAAGGTGCAAAATCAATATGGATACATCGTCGAAACCCTTTGAGAAATTGGTCAAAAATTCAGATGATGCAGTTCAAGACCACCCAAGAAAAATTCTTACATTGGTCTTATTTTGCAAAATATAATTACATTAAAGCACATTACATTAAAGGCCCAAAACTAACAGCGTTAACATTCCAAGTTATGATTCTCTTTCAATATTGAACAATTAAGGGGCGTTCTGTTCCGCAATGCGATGGTATAATGTAAGAAAAAAAATACAAGTTTTACTTTGAAATTGACTGGAATTATTTTAAGCAGTTTCATACTATGGATCTATTTTACGGTGTTTTAATATTTAATTTACCTACGTACACAAATTTTGCCCCGTTCTCGAGATATATAATTTTGAAACTTGTGCAGAAAAAGAATTATTGTAATCGGTTAATAAGTTTCCTTGCAAATATTTAATAATAAAATAAAAGCTATATGAGAGTACAACTCATGCTATGGTAAAAAAAAACACCCACGCAATTTTCTTGGGAGCCTTTCTGCCTTTATAGACGACAAAAAAACGTCTCGATCGTACGGACGTAGAGACGTACGGACGTACGAAAACAACGTAAGAAAATAAAAGATTTTCTAAAAATCGACTTTTGAAACGTCGAAAAGTGTCAACATTTTCAATTTGACAAATCGAACCCATTTCAATAACTTCCTATAAGAAGTTAATAAATGGCAGACTTTCAACTTACACAAACAATGGTATAACAACTTAGTTTGACAGATGTTGAATTCCAGCCCTATACCTTTGAAACCTCAAAATGGAGAACCCGTTTTAATATAAAAATAATTTAAGTGACCACAATGTCAACCAAATTTTGATTTTTTTTTTAAATTGGTCCAAAAAAATACACTGCGCTCACGCACTAGTCCCTTCTGTTCCAAAAAGACGGTGGAACGTGTCATATCGCGGTCGAAACCATGATTTGCTCACGCAAAATGGTTAAAAATCAATTCTTTTCGCGTAGCTCATCGAAATGTCGCATGTCCATCACTCGCATGGGCTGCATTCGCTTCAATATATAGAAAAACAAATCCTGGATGACGTTATTTTTAAAACCTACAAGCTTTCGAAATAAATTAATGTATATGAAGGGCTTATAAGCATAATTTGATAAGCCACATTTTCAATATTGTTACGCTAAATTTTACCGCAACAAAAACCGGCCTTTGGATGTTTTCTGTTCCCTAGTTATAAATTATAAATTGGGTGGCGCAAG
>NC_079147.1:66772260-66889348 GCF_945859685.1 Eupeodes corollae
AAATAATAATGTTACATAGGAAATTTCATAAGCTTAAATAAAAGAAAATAAATAAATTAGAAAAGTACGTATACGCCTAAGTGTGCCATTCTAACTATAATTTTTGCATAGAGTTAGTTACCGATATCATGGTCAGAGAGCTTAGCGAATCTTTCAAGAAATTATATTCTAGATTTTAAGAAATCTAGTTCGGTGCACAGTACCCGTTCCGCTGTCGCCGTGGATTCGAAGAACTTCTGAGCCAGATCATTGGTTTCCAACGCTCTACGTGACCTACCCAAGCAACAATTTTTGGTAAAAAATCGGTTTACAAACCGATTTATAACCCGAGGTTATTTATCGAAAAGTAATGAAATCGGTTAAAATCACGTTTGGGAGACGTTCCAGAACCATTACCATTACCCGAAATGGTCAGTAACTTTTGAACTTGGGATTTTTCTTGGTAACAAAAAAGCGATTTTAAAGAGTTAAATAATAACTTCTTCTAAACCTGGGTTTTCGTTTGGTAATAAAAAACCAGCTTTAAACAGTAAAATAATAACTACTTATTGGAGGTTAAATGTAACCGATAAGAAGCGGTTAATATCTTACGTTCCGTTAACGTTATTTTGAAGCGTTATGGTGACGTATTTTATTGACCAGTTATTACAGGTAGTAAGGAAACCTACAAATCGGTTTTTTCAATAGGTTACCAAAAAACCCAGTATAATTCCGAAATCAGTTATTTTATAACTATTTATAACTTTCTTGAAAATAAAATTCCTTTTAAATAAAAAGAGGTTACAAAATTTCTTTTTACATGTTTTTTATTCATGTTTCAACTAAACATTTAACTACTTTATAACTTAAAACTAATGCATACTTAAATATATAACTTAAGTTATAATAATAAAAAAAATTAATCGGTTGCTGCTCCGTCGCTGAAAATAAATAAACAAATTTATTAGAAAAAAAAAATAAAAATAAAAAAATTAAATTTAAATTAATTTTGTTTAGTTTAAACTACATAAATATAATATAGATATAACTATATAAAAAGAAATGCGGGTAAAATGAACTTACAATTTTCCCAGCCTGAAGCGGGCCTGCTTTAAGTACGTTTTTATGTATGCGGATCCCTCTGCATCGCTGAAGTTAGGGAACCTTTTCCTGACCGCCTCCACCATCACACTAAAAATTTGCTTGTACACATCGAATCGTTTTTTGGTGGCCGTCCCGAACCACGAGTATTCGAGGAGCAAAGTGTCCTCAAACATGCACCTGGACATTGTGCGAACAGTTTTATTCGCATTTACTCCTCCAAATGTGCTGAGTTTCCGAATCTATTTAAAAGAAAAACAGAACGAAACAAATATTTTAGTTATTATTTAACATATAAAGAAAAATAATATTAGTAAAAATACAATTTTAAGAATACATTAGTAAAAAAAATAATATAAGTAAAAATACAAAAGAATTTACACATACTAAGGCTAGCTTAAAAACTGGATCAGCTCCAATTTTTTCTTCCAGTTCATCCATCTGGGCGTGATCTTGGATGGGCAACAAGCTGTCGGGAATTTCAGCTGTATCCACCCGCTCAACTCCAAGGCACAGTTTCTCGATAATAAGGTTCAAGCTAACCTGCGTCTTAGCCATGAAATTTTCAAGGAGTTGCTTATTTTCGAATCTACTTTTAATGCCCCCAGCCCCATTTCGATGGACTGTAGACTTGCCTTTTGTTCAGCCTGCACATTTTGAATTATTTGTAAGGCAATTTGCTGCTCAGAACTGCTGAAATCTGAAATGTTAAATAATATATATTTTACAACTTAATTTAAAATTGAAACATTAAACAAAAAACAATAACATTTTGTATGGAATAATAGGAGTTATATACTTTTGGGCTATGATATCAGCTGCTAAGTACTTCTGGATACAATATCTTATTTTCTATAAAAGAAATACAAGAGTGTACTTTGTAGCAGAGTTGTAAATAATTGCAATCATTTTGAATGTAATCCCAAAAAAATGCATTCAAAAATTGAACGCGACTTAAATGCTTGCAGTCTGCAATCATTTTGCACTTTTTGTATCGAAATCATATTATTTAGAATGGAAAAGAATGCAGACTGTAAATGATTTAAAAAGAATGCATGCATTCTCAAATCATTGTATTCACTGAATGCAACAATGATTTTGATACAAATAATACAAAATGATTGCTAAATGGTAAGAAAAGATACAAAGCAATGAATACAAAATGATTGATACATACAAGGTAACAAATACTACAAAGAACCGAAAGATTGTCATTAATTTTCTCACCGTAACTCGCAATAGTGCAGGATGTTCCGCATTGCGGTGTTCCAGTGTTGCACATTTTGACCGAAATCATTTCTGACATGAGGACGTTGAGGTGGCTAAGGACAGTCTCGGGGAGTTTTTCCGTTTCATCAAATCCAGTCTCATCCGACGACAAAAATTCCGCCTCCTTTTCCTTTTCTAAGGCTTTATCCCATGTTTCTTACAAAAAAATAGAAACACAAAACAACAAAAATCTTTGAATATGTACGTTTTTTTTTAAACACAAACAGAAAATTAAATATAACGCAGTTTTTTAAATACTCATGAACCAAAAACAAAAATATTCTCCATAACGAAAACGTAAGATTAAGAAATGCAATGCAAACAGATTTATAGGATTCATGAAAACTTAAAAAACTGCATAGTTTCGAATTGAGACGACAAGCATTTTAGCTTCTTAGGTTTTAGAAAATTTAAATTAAAGTAATAAATTGAAAGTACTTACCGATATTTTCAAAAATGACGGTATTTTCTGCCAGTCGTCCGATGGTTCGAGACATTGTTTGCGTCCAGTTAAAGTGTCTTTTTTGTTATTAGGCCATAACAGAGTTAATCCAATCATCCAGCTCTCCGGAACAGCAGTAACGAATTTTTCATCGCCTTCAAGGGTTTCCACCACTCGGTACATATTCTTTTTCTTTTTTTGAAGAATGAATAAGAGGAAAGAAAACAGATTCTGAATTTAATGGAATTTTAAATAATTTTGAAACAATATCACTAATTTTAAAAAATTGATTTACATTTGTTTCTTCGTTTGACTTTAGACATTTAAAAATTTTGAATAAAATGGTTTGTCGTAAAAATTTTCTTTTTGTTTCAAGCTCGAACCATAAATAACTGCAATTTTATTTCGAAATGTTGCGAATTTTATCCGAACAATTTCTTTAGAATTTGTTAAGAAAAAGCAATTTGCATCACAAGATGTTAAAACAAACTGTTCAAGTTGGACAGCTTTATAAATTCCATTACAACCTGGAATTTCGCACGTTCTATTTTTATCTACATTATAGAGCATTGGAAACGTGTTTGTACTTAGATGGTTTATTGTGTTTTCAAAATCTTCTGAAATTCTGTTTGCAATTTGCTCAAGTGGTCTGTTTCCTGATCTTAATTTACGTTTTAGATATTGCAAGCGATTTTCGTATTTGAATGCACTTATATTATCTAGAGGACCATGGAGTTTAACATCATCTGCGATATGGTACAAGTTGTGAACGTTGTAACTTATATTTTCCCGGGCATAGAGTTTAGCGAAATCGTGTATGAACGATTTGAAAATGGTTTGTGCTATATCAATAAATGTGTATGATTTTTCGCTCATACATATTGAAACAGCACAGTGTAATTGCATGAAGTTCTCTTATACTTCTTCTTGAGTTTCATTTTTCAAAACAACGGGACCTAAGTATAACAAAAATGTTATGTTATAACATCAAGTCTACGTGCAGTTCGGTTGAATTCAACTGGCGTAAACGTTCTAATTAATACTAATAAATCAGATATTTTTTCAATGTTTTTCGCAGACAGCTTTGTTTTTAAGGATCTATTCTTAATCCATAGAAGCAATAATTTTTTCATAATACCTGAGCAAAGTAAATGCATGTAGTCCAAAGGAAAATTATTGATCATATCAATTGGAAGACTTTCTAATGGAGATGATTGGATATGATGATCTTCGTGGATCCTATCCCTGAAAGAAGCGTTGGTACGAAGTGATTTTGATAAAGTTGGGAAGCACATTTGGTGAGTAGTATAATTATAATCACCTTCTACATTACACCTTTCACAAGCAAAATAACCATTATGTCCTTTTATACCTTTTAAATACGACCGAGCAGGGGCATCACAAATGAAATTTCTTATTTTAAACTTGATAGTTCTTGAAGCTATATTCAAACTAGTTATACTTTCAGCTTCTTCAAGAAACAATTGCAAAAATTTTACAGCTTTGGAAGGTTTTGCCATTCCGTAATAAACACCTATTACAAGTGGCGGCAAACAAAAACCTTCCAGTGAACATAAAATTGGCCAAAATTGGCCTTTTGAACTCTTGCTAACAGGTATTCCATCTATATTAAAGTCTAAACATATCTCATCTGGATATTTATGAAGATTTTCGAAAACTTTTGTCAAAGCACGAACTAAACCGAAATGCCAGTATCTGCCAGGCGGAACATCGATAAAAATCTTTGTCGAGAAGGAAGTATGTAAAAATGTTCGAGGGTCTAAAGGCAAATAAGAATGAGAACATTTTAATATATCAAGTAAATCCCGCAAGCAAACATGGGCTATATTGTATTTAACAGCCCAGTTTCTTAAGTTTTTCGAAATGTTTTCCGGAGATTTTTTCATTAAATCCAATAAGATCTCCTCACTATTTTCTTCCAAACTATCACTTTCACTTTTAATGTCGGAATTATCAGAAACAACATTGTTTAAAAAAATTGTATTGTGCTCTACAAGATTAAATTTAGGATTATTTTCAAAGGTATGCACAGGGACATTATTTTCGCGTAATTTAGCTAAAACTTTCATAATTTTTCTTTTATATGTGGACTTGCTACACAGTTTATTTTTAATAATGGAATTCATAATGAGATATGTAAAACTGTTAGTAAAACTAACTAAATATACATAATTTCCTTTCAGCGAACGAAAACACAGACCAACTCGGAATAATTGCGACGCGACACTAAATGTCAACCACCAAAAATCTTGAAATGCGACTGGCTGTCTGGTATTAAATAGCCGATTCAACTTGGGAAAATGCTAGTAACATTTGTACTTTTTTTATGAGGAAGTAAAAAAGATGTAATTTGTTTACTTACTTTTTACTAGATAGTTAAAAAAAAGAGATTTTTTACCTATTCTTTATGAGAAATTAGGGAAAAAAATACGCAAAAAAAAGCCAACCGCCAAAAACATGAAATGACTTGCTGTCGCATCTGTTTGTGTATGTATAGTTAAAACCACAATTCAAAAGTCAAAAAGAAGTGATTTTTTTACTTATTTTTTGTTGGAGAGTTAAAGAGAAGTGATTTTTTTACCTATTCTTTATGAGAAAAGGTGAAATAGCAAAAAAATCTACCCAAAAACACGTTTCATCCAATAAAAATAATTAATTTAACATATTCTAGAGCCAATCGTAGTATGGGCAATTTGGTTGACGCTATATTGATCTGGAGAGCACAAGTTAATTTTCACCACAAATTTTTAAAAATTCTTAAGCTGTTCAAAGAAACCATCGATAGCGAAGTGTTTTCAGAAGACAATATTGTTCATGCTGATTTTAGACTATTGCTGTGATATTCGCAACCTTTTTTTATATATTGACGCGAACGGAACCCAGGCGAGCGTGACGGACATGCGATTTTTGAGCCTCGCGAAATTTATAGGATTTTGATCATTTTGAGTGAGCAAAACATGGTTTCGGCCGCGGTATGACACGTTTCACCGTTTTGTTGTATTTTTTTGTAGCTATTTAAAAAAATTGTCAAAGTTTGGTTAACATTGTGGTCACTTCATTATTTTTATAACGTTGTTATAACGGGTTATCCATTTCGCGATTTCAAAAGAATAGGGCTGGAATTCTATCTGTAAAACTAAGTTGTTATAGTTGTTAACTTCCCATAGGAAGTTATTGTAATAGGTCCGATTCGTCGAATTTAAAATTTTGACATTTCTCGACGTTTCAAGATACCTAGAGTCGAAATAACGTTCATACGCCTGTACGTCCCTACGTTCCTGACTTTTTTCGTCGTCCATAGCTCAAGAACCAGAGGAGATATCGACTTCAGATTAAATATGTTATACAGATAATAATACAAAAAGACGCAGAAAGGCTCTCAAGAAAATTGTGTGGGTGCTTTTTTTACCATAGCAGTTTAAAAAAAGGTGAACTTTCTGGTTAACTCTAAATATCTTACGAACCAAAAACGACAGAGACTTGAAACAAATTTTATATAATATATTATAATATAATATATAGAATAACGTTATTAATATCTAGTAAAAATTTGTAAAATATCGAATTGACAGTTTTTTTTTTACAAAAAATAAAAACTTTAAAAAACATTAGTTAAAGTTGGTAAGAATTGAATTTCGACTCAAATATCTTTTTAAAAATTTGAGATTATGGCTTCAAATTTATTTTATCTTATAGGAAATATTGTTTTCGATAAAGTTTGGAGAGAAATCGAACTGACAGTTTTTTTTTACAAAAATTAAACACAAAAGAAAATTTAACAAAAATTGGTAAATATTTGTTTTATATCTTTTCAAATAATTGAGATTATATCTAAAACTGGAGAAAATAGGATTGACAGTTTTTTTTACAAAAAATAAAAAAAAAAACTTAAAAAAAAAACAATACTAAACATTTACTTATGACTCAAATATCTTTTCAAAAAATATTAATATTGGCTACAAACTAGTTTTATCTCTTAGAAAATATTATTTTTGACATTAAGTAATTTTTTCATAAAAATTCAACAGTCCACTTTTTCGTAAAAATAAATATGAAATCTACATTTCTTAAAAATTGATGTTCTGTTCTCAATATCTCGTGAACAATTGAAGATATCGACTTCCAATTGATTTAATTCATCCAATTTGTATATGTTTGCATAAGAAATAAAAACTTTTGAGAAATGCTATTGTACGTTTACGTCGACAAAACTCAATGTTAATTTTAGCAAAATGTTTATTCAATAAGATACATTTATTTCTCGTTTTTGTTTATACAGAACTTTTATTTAATTTTTACTCTTGTACTATCGTTTAATAATTGTTTATTTTCGCGGCGTCCGATTTCGTCGGCTTCGATTTGATCACTGATCCTTCTCTCTCTATTTCATTCTTACAATCCACCCCCCGTGGATCCTCTAGGATTCACCATCAATCGTCAAAACGGCTAGTTTATTGGCAGGGCGTCTTAGAAGGGCATTTGCAGTTTTCACTTCGGCTATTCTGATGTGGCCGTCCTTAGCTGGGACAACCTTTGTAACTCGTCCCTTTTGCCATTGGCTACGAGGTTGATTATGATCGCAAATGATAACCAGATCGTTGACTTTAAGCGGTGGTGGTTTGTCATGCCACTTGGAACGGCGTAAAAGTTGTGGTAGGTATTCTACAACCCATCTCTTCCATAAACGATCCTTCAAGTTTTGTGCGATTCGCCATTGCTTTTGTAAGCATATTTTGATGTCGACGGGATGTGGTGTCTGGGTCGAGTTAACACACCCTAACAAAAAGTGGTTCGGTGTTAGCGGCTCGTCTTGGTCACTGGACAGCGGAATTTCAGTGAGCGGTCGGGAATTCATGATGTTTTCTGCTTCCAAAAGAGCACATCGAAGAGTCTCAATTCTAGGTGCCTCATCCTTCAGTGTTTTTGAGAACAGGAGCTTCACAATTTTGATAAGTCGTTCCCAGCATCCACCGGAACTAGGGTTTGCAGGGCAATTGAAGATCCACTCGATATTTTGTTTGGTGGATTCGTCTATAATTCGATCGGTGTCCAAGAGACATTCATTTTTCTTCAATTCCCTCTGTGCACCGATGAAATTGGTGCCATTATCGCATCGAATGGACACTGGTGACCCACGACGGTTGATGAAGTTCTTCAGGCATATTATGAAAGCGTCTGTTGATAAGCTTTCGGCAATTTCGAAATGTGCTGCTCGGATGGTAAGGCATGTGAATATGACCACCCACCTTTTCTCACGGCGTCGCCCTATAGATACATTCAAGGGTCCAAATAGATCAACACCTGTATAGGTGAATGGTCGAACATAGGGTGTTACCCGGTCGGTAGGTAGTTGTCCCATTAAAGGCGGTTTTGGGGCGGCTCTGTCAATCTTACATATTGAACACTCCTTTTGTACATCTTTTAAGATAGTTTTTAAGCGAGGCATCCAGAATATTTGACGGATTTGGTTGATGATGACAGCGACATTTTGGTGGTGATACCTCCGGTGGAAACTTTCAACAATAAGTCGAGATACTGTATGATTTTGTGGCAGTATTATGGGTCTTCGTGCACTGTATGGTAGACAAAGTGCTTCATCTAATCGGCCTTGAATTCTCAGCAAACCTTTTTCGTCCAAATACCGCGTCAGGGCATAAATTGAACTGGATTTAGAAATAGGTTTACCCCCTTTCAAAGCGGCTATCTCAAGACGGTATTCTTCTTTTTGGACGATTCGGCAAATGAACTGCTCCGCAGCCACCATATCAGAAACTAAGAGAGGGCCTTTCGGTACGTCGATTTTTGCCTTAATTTTCGCAAATCTTACCACCCATGCGGTTACTCGTTTTAGCTTAAAATAAGAAGAATACTTAGTAAATTGAATAAAAGGTCTACTCGCCTGGCAACATAAGACTGTCTTCGTTTGGATTTCTTCTTCGGATGCTATGTTTGTTTTTTCTAGCTGGAACGCTGGCCAATGTTGTTCGTTGTCTTTCAAAAAATCAGGTCCCTGAATCCATCGACTACTGCAGTTGAATTTCGGTGGGAACGTGGGGCGAGTGGCTGCATCTGCTGAGTTATCTGAAGTTGGCACCCAGCGCCATTGGTTCGGATCGGTGTTGCTAATGATTTCCGAAATTCGGTGGCCAACAAAGGGTTTGTACCTACGTTCATGTGAGTGAATCCAGTAGAGTACGGTTCGGGAATCGCTCCAGAAAATTGTTTTCGCTATTTTGATCTCGTGACTTTGAATGATGGACCTGCTTAGACGTAAACCAAGTATGGCTGCTTGTAGCTCCAGTCTAGGAACGGACATCAATTTCTTAGGGGCAGTTCTAGTTTTTCCTGCTACAAAGCTTAATTCAATTCGGTTTTCTGTGACAATACGAAAATAACCAACGGCTGCAAAGGCACTTTGGCTGGCATCTACGAATATGTGCAGCTCGGTGTTGTTTGAAAGGCGGATATGCGGCGAATAACATCGTGATATTTGAAAGGCTTTTACCTGTTGAAACTCGTTCCACCATGCAGACCATTTGATATGTAGCTCAGTAGGTATTGGGTCATCCCAGTCAATGCTTACTTTCCAACATTCTTGAACCAGGATTTTTGAAAAAATCAAAAAGTCGGCTAAAAATCCAAAGGGGTCGAATATTGCCATTACTATTCCAAGAAGTTCCCTTTTGGTTGGTGGTCGACGAGATTCTAAAACCTTTTGTGGAATGCGGTGGAATTTGGTTTCAAAATTGAAGGAATCTGTTGTCGTATCCCAGAACATTCCAAGAATTTTTTCCGATGTAGCTTGACGTTCCATGCTGATTTTCTTCGATTCAGTAATGGCCACTCCATTCATTGTTGTTTCTAACTTTGATGAATTAGAAACAAAATTACGTAGCTGGAACCCTGCTTCTGCATTGATGATGGTGACTTGTTTACAAATTCGTTCGGCTTCTTCTTCATTTGGAAAGCTACATACAAAATCATCGACATAATGCTTACCAATGACTGCGGCATACGCCTCGGGATACGTGTCTTCAAATCGTTTGGCATTGATGTTCTTTATCCATTCGGCACAACACGGTGAACAAACTGCTCCAAAAATCATTGACACCATTGCGAATTGTTGGACTGGCTTATTCTGGTCACCATCCCTCCACAGAAAACGCTGTGCATGTTGATCCTCGGGAATGATGCGAACTTGGGAGAACATTTCCCTTATATCAGCTGCGACTCCGATGACATCTTGACGAAACTGGAATAATATGCCGATGAGTGGTTTTGCCTGTTCGGGTCCCTTAGACAAAACAGAGTTAAGTGAAATGCCATGGGAAGTGGCAGCGGCGTCAAACACTATTCGCACTCTATTTGGCTTATGCGGACTTTGAACGGCAAAATGCGGCAAATACCATACTGCATGCCTTGTGTTGTTTATCTCGTCTTCGAATAGTTTCCTAGCATATCCACTGTCAACATATTTCCTTATACCTTCACGATACCTGTCAGCAAACTCGGGTTCTCGGCTCATCTTTTTTTCTATGCTGATAAGGCGTTTCAGTGCCATCGAGAAGCTGTTAGGGAGTGTAGGCATAAACTCCCTCCAAAGCAACCCGATCTCATACCGTTTGCCGATTTTTCTGGTAGTATTTTTCATTATTTCTTTGGCCTTAATGTTTTGCGTTGACTCAGGAATTGGACACGATTCATTTGCACCAAAGTTTTCTGTTGCAATAAAGTCTGTCACGATTTGATTTAAGTTGGTGTCTCTTTGGCGGATGTGAAGGAACATAGGATTTGGAGTTGTTGTTCTTGGTCCGTAAGCAACCCAGCCTAGCTTAGTTTTTGCGGCGATCGGTGTTGTTTGGCCAGATTCTACAACTGTTGATGAAGCACTAAGATGAACATAGTCTAATCCTAGCAATATAACTGGTCTGGCCTCGGTGTACTCCTGAAGTGGTAAGAACTTGAGGTAGTTGTAATCCGACTTCTTAAATGACTGGACAGGTAGGTTGAGGTTTTTAATAGTTCTTACATTTTTGATGTTGAAACGCTGGTTTTCTTCTAGACCTTCGATTTCCAGACTAACTTTTCGAGATTCTTCCGTAGTTACCTTTTGTCCATACCATTGTAATTTCAAAGGCTCATGTTGACCTTTCAGTCCAAGCCTCACGGCTGTATCTTCTTCCATAAGGGATATAGCTGAGCCTTCATCGAACATTACGTAGGTATCTATTTTGCCTGTAGGACCATACAAGGTAACCGGCAAAATCTTAAACAGCTGACCGGTGTCATCTGGTGTGTCACAATTCAAGATTGGCTGTGCGTTTAATCTTGATTGGGGAATTTCTTCATGAAGACTGTGATGATGGTATCTCCTGCATCCTGATATGCCACAGATCTTTTTCATACGACATACTAATGAACTGTGGCCTTTGTTCAAGCACGAGAAACACAGTTGATTGGCTTTAACTTTGGTCCAACGATCCTCAACGTTTAGATCCGTCTTAAATTGTTCACAATTGGCAAGTTTATGATTTAATCCACAGTGGCAGCATTTAAATTCTCTTGCTACTGTTTCGGTTGCATGCATTACTCTACGTTGTGCCACTTGAGGAGTCAATCTGGAAGTACTTTGGAGTGGTGGTGGCATTTTCCCCATTATTCTGGCTAGTGTGCTCAGCCAAGCTGAAAAGTGTTCGATCGATGCGTACGGCTTTATATCCAGACTGTGTTTGATCCATTCAAATTGTTTACTGGTCGGCAACTTTACAACAAGTTCGTCCAAGAGATTTGGATCTGAAAGCTGTCGTTCACATTTTGACGCTTTTAGGAACGACACCACATTTCGAACTTTGGTCGAATATACCAGAATTTGATCGATTTTATTTTCTGGTATAATTGGTATGGCTTTGATCTTACTAAGCTGATACCTAACCATGTGTTCGGGTCTTCCAAACGTGAACTGTAGCTCATCGATGATTTTCGGCACTTCACTTGGATAAATGAGCATTGATACTACCGCTTCCCTTGCTGCACCAACTAAGCATTTTTGAAGGCGCATTAAATTTTGCCTGTTGCTGTATTTGAAGGCCTCAGTGGTATCCTCAAAACTCGCAAAAAATAATGGCCATTCCTCGGCATTTCCAGAGAAGGTTGGCAGATCGTAAATTCGTGTGCTCGTCAAATCACCTGCTGGAATAAGGAGATTATTACCTACCGGTGGCGTTGAGAAATGGTCAGCAGATGTGTCCAAGGAGTCTCTGTTTTGAATGGGCAGTGCTTCTACTTGGATGCTGAGATCTTTGATGGCGGTTTGGCTCTCGGCAGTATCTTTTCTAAGTTCTTCCACGGCGGCTTTTAAAGCATTTATGCTGGATACTAATCCTGTCATTATGGTGACATCCATTGGCGGTGTTTCTTGATCGTTATTCGGCATTTTATTTTAATAAATGCAATTTAAACTGTTCAGAGACGCGAATGAGAAAAGAATGTTGCTTTACTCGTTAAGAAAAAACTACCATCCTCTTTTCAAAACGGTAAACTTTTTGCTTTTTTCCGTGTCTATTCTATTCTCTTTTGAGAGAACGCAAATTTGTCTGTGTTGGCGAGAACAGCAAATTACGAATTGGCGGCTGGGTGGGGAAATGAGACTCACGTTCGTCTCTCTTACTCCCTCTGTGTTGGCGATAACAGAGAAGTGTAAATTTGAAGAGTAAATTTGGCGTCGGGTTAGTGAGGCAACGTTTGTCTCTGTTTTCCCTTCTGTTTTGGCGATAACAGAGATTATTTTGAATTTAACGGCGGCGGTAAGACGATACGTTTGATTCTTTTTGGCAATAGCATGTGTATGTGTATATAAGAGTATCTTCTCGTATATAGTAGTGGCAGCGAAGACGAAACGAAATCTAAGATGAAATATCGCGAATAAAATTATTAAAACTCTACGTTTACGTCGACAAAACTCAATGTTAATTTTAGCAAAATGTTTATTCAATAAGATACATTTATTTCTCGTTTTTGTTTATACAGAACTTTTATTTAATTTTTACTCTTGTACTATCGTTTAATAATTGTTTATTTTCGCGGCGTCCGATTTCGTCGGCTTCGATTTGATCACTGATCCTTCTCTCTCTATTTCATTCTTACAGCTATAAAAATTGGTATTGGATTTTAACTAAAAATCTCGTTAACAAAAATAGACTTTGAAATCAAACTATTTCATTGACAACCTTTTTGACAAAACACGAAAACTTACAAACTTTTAAGCAAGACAAATCGACAGATTATCAGTGTGGGTCGCATCCCAGCCTCTTTTTTTAATTTGCAGTTTAAAAAAAAAAACACCTACTCCATTTTTTTAAAAACCTTTCTGCATCTTCTTGAAATCGGTATCTATACTGGTTTCTGAGTTATGGGCGATGAAAAGAACGATGACAGACATCTCTGTACAAATCTTTGATTAAGATTCTACTTACCTTGAAATGTCGAGAGAAATGTCAAAGTTTTCAATTTGCCAAAGCGGAAGGATTAAAATAACTACTTATGAAAGGTTAAAAATAAATTAGGTGTATCAAAAGTCCTTAAAGAACTTGGTCACTTTCTTACAACTCTCAACGATTTCTGTTCTTTCGTAATTTCATTTACAATTTATCTAAACGAATAATGCAAATTATTGGGTGTTATAAAATTGAAAAAATTGTTCATTCTTGTTCAATAAAATGGAAACTATTTTTCTTACCAACATTTATACGTTTACCTTTCTTGTTGGGCATACCAAAAATATGTAATGTTAATATACAGTTTTTATCCGCGAAACACATAAACTATATGACATGTTTTACATTCGTACAAAAATTCGATCTCGAGATTTTAATCAAACATGCTACGATGGTAGAAAAATGGAAAAAACTGGGTTGCCGTGGTCAACTGAGTTCAAACTTGGAAGTTAAGATTTTAAGCACATTCGCCTTGTGCGTTTTTAAATTTTTTTTTAACATGTGAAATAACAGTAGTCTCCATACAAACTTGTTGGTAAGAAATTGAAAAATCTAATTTACTCAAAAACAGACTTTTCTTATCTATTCTATGGATTTTTGTATTCTTAACTTGGCTTTTTTCAATTAGAACAAAATATATTTTTGTTTTGCTTTTAAAGACCCCGTTTTTTCTAGAATTTTCTCAGGAACTCATCAAGCGATTTCAATCCTTTTTCTCCTGCATAAGCTTCGTCGGGGTGACTTCCTGGCCACGTAAAAGCTTTCAAAGTTGCGAAGCACCAACAAGCCTCGGATACGGACGGATTTACTGTTGACAACCAACGCAAACGAATAAAGGACAACGAACTTCGGATATGCATGTGGATTGTTAGGTCCCTTAACAGACCACGGGCGGCCGAAGAATTAGCGGAGGGCCGGGCAAAAAGAGGATGAAAAACTGCGATATTTACTATGGTGACTGCTACCACGAAAACCAACAGCGCTTATTTGGATGCGGATTCGTCATTGGAGCCAGACTTAGGCAAGAAGTCTTGAGCTATAGGTGCATCAATGAGCGCCTAATGACCATACGCATCAAGGCTAAATTCAGCAACATTAGACTGTTATGGCGCACGCCCCACAGAAGAGAAAGGCGACAACACCAAAGATATGTTCTTCGAGCTCTTAGACAAAACATATGAGCAGTGCCCTAGCTACGATATTAAAATAGTCCTGGGCGATTTTAATGCCAAGCTAGGAAGGGAAGACATCTTTGGTGGAATAATCGGGAAAAACAGCCTGCACGACAACACTTCCGACAATGGATTCAGGCTCATAGATTTTGCTGCGGGGCGAAACGTCATGGTAGCCAGTACGCGTTTTCCACACCTCAACATCCACAAAGGAACTTGGACTTCTCCAGATCAATCTACCGTCAACCAGATTGACCATATTGCGATCGATGCCAGACACGCTTCCAGCATCATGGATGTACGACCGCCTCTAATGTGCTATATTTCAAATAGCCACCAACAATTAACCCCTGGTTTGATGAGGATGCAGCCAAACAACAGGCACCCAAAGCGGCGCTGCATAAAAGGACGAGAGCTGCTCGTGAGCTCTATGAGCAGAAGAGTCGAGAGGAACGCCGACTTTTCAGAAGGAAAAAGAGAGGGCATGAGAAGCATGCAGTCGAAGATGTTGAGAGGTATAAAAGCAGGAATGAGGTTCGAAAGTTTTATGAACAGGTGAAACGAAATTCACAGGTACATAAACCTAGAACCGAAGGCTGCAAAGACGAAAGTGGAAACATCATAGTGGAACCGCAGTCAATGCTGAGGATATGGAAGGACCACTTCTGCAGACTGTATAACGGCGACGAAGAACTGAATTCCGCTGTCAGGCAGGATGATCCATTCAATATAGACGACGAAAGCCAACAATCCCGTCCTCCCGACTTAGACGAAGTAAAGATTGCCATATCTAAGTTGAAGTCTAATAAAGCCGCTGGAGCAGATGGCTTGAATGCCGAGCTCTTTAAAGCAGCTGGAGATAAGTTGGTTAGGAGCATGCACCAACTTATCTGTAAGATATGGTCGGAAGAAAACATGCCCGATGAATGGAACCTCAGTATTGTTTGCCAGTGTGGTTTTAGACCAGGAAAGTCCACAGTTGATCAAATATTCACATTACGGCAGATCCTGGAAAAAACTCAAGGACACCAAATCGACACCCACCATCTTTTCATCGATTTCAAGGCCGCATATGACAGCATCTACAGGGACGAGCTGTATAGAGCCATGTCTAGTTTTGGCATCCCTGCCAAACTCGTCCGTTTGTGCAGGATGACCATGGAGAATTCACGCTGCTCCATAAAGGTTAGAAGCAACTTAAATGAACCTTTTGATGTCAAAAAAGGTTTTAGACAAGGTGATGCGCTGTCATGCGATTTTTTTAGCATCGTGCTTGAAAGAATAGTGCAGAGCTCACACGTCAACACTAGAGGCACTATCTTTCAAAAGTCTGTCCAATTACTGGCATATGCTGATGACATAATCGGAAGAACTCAGCGTGATTTCAATGGGGCTTTTGTGAGTATTGAGGCAGTGGTGGCAAAAATGGGTTTAACGGTTAATGAGGGCAAAACAAAGTACATGCTGTCGTCTAGAAAGGACATACAACACCGACGTTTTGGTCACAACGTCACAATCGACAGACGTAACTTTGAGGTAGTCAAGGACTTCGTCTACCTAGGCTCCGCTGTAAACGCAGAAAACAACACCAGCGCTGAGATCAATCGCAGAATAACTCTTGCTAACCGCTGTTTCTTTGGACTAAGAAAGCAATTGAGTGGACCAAAGTGTTGCTATATAAGACCCTTATCATTCCTGTCCTGCTGTACGGTGCAGAAGCATGTACCATGACAAAAGCGGATGAAATCATCTTGGGTCGCTTCGAGAGAAAAGTTCTTCGTGTGATCTACGCTCCCGTATGCATCGAAGGGGAGTGGAGGAGAAGATGGAACGACGAACTGTACGGGCTGTACAGCGACGTAGACTTAGCAAGAAGAGTAAAAGTCCAACGACTAAGATAGCTGGGTCACGTAGAGCGCATGGAAACCAATGCTCCGGCCCGGAAAGTCTTCGAATCCGCACCCACAGGACAGCGCAGTAGAGGAAGGCCGCGGATCAGGTGGCGCGCACAAGTGGAAGGTGACCTCACCCAACTTGGAGCGCGAAACTGGAGACATCTAGCTAGGGACCGAGCTAGATGGAGAAGTTTGTTGGGTGAGGCCCTAGTTCACACAGGACTGTAGCGCCACCTTAAGTAAGTAAGTAAGTATAAGCTTTATATTTGTTGATCAAAAAAACTGCGTGTTCTTATCTATAAATATCAATTTAAAAAAAATCATATAAATGGACTCCTCGGCAAAGTTCACAACTTTGTTAGTGTATATTGGGCAACCAAGTCTTTTACTCTGGTAAAACAGTTATCAAGCATTCTCGAGAATGTAGTAAACAGAGATTTAATAAAATTCACAGCGTAAATAATTTAAACAATGTTTAAACCATTTAAGCTATACAGCGATAACTACGCAAAAGCTGCATTCGGGACCTCTGACATTTCATAACTTTACAAAGTTGACATGAGATTTCGTAAGGCTTTCTATATGATGTTTTGAAAGTCAAAAGGTCTTTTTTAACGAGCTCCCAGCTTACTGTATCTCATTCCGAGGTTGACTGCGTTTTTACCTATTATGTAGTTAAACTAAATAAAAACCTAAGTTTTAATTGTATTCTTTCTGAAATATCTAAAGTTGTGTACTAGGGCGCATACGTACCTTTTAATAATTTAATTTTTGTATTATGCTTGCTACAAAAATGTATACGTGCATGTATCTCACTGTGTTTTCACAAAAGTGCAAGACAACGTCTGTATGGTCAGCTAGTTATTTAATAATGAATACATTTTATGAAACAACATTTAATTAGATAAATTGTTCTCTGTGCTTTTGGTAGAAAGTAAATCAAATTAGAAGACAAAGAATATGGACATGATGTTTGCTGCTTAAAATATTACATCAAAAAACTTAGAATAAACGTAGGTACAAAAGGGTAAGTCAGGATGCACTGCAGTGTCTACGTATGAATGAAGAGTACTTAAACAGGAAAGAGACTCTACAGCAGCAGAAGAGTACAAAAAAGACTACAAAACACTTTTGTGTCAGTGTTGGAAATATGCTACATAAAATCATATCCTTTAAGTACCCGAAAATTTGATTAAACTTGTTTAGGCTTTAGAATGAACGCATAAATCAAAAATGATACTATGGAAAAACCTGATTTTTTAAAACTTTTATACATACCATTGAACTTTTCAGAAGATAAGTTAAGATCAAAACAATGAGGATTCCTCATTTAATCCATCACATCCATCCCAAGGACCTTGTCAAAAATATAAAAAGATTTTCAAAAACTACATTGAATCGTACACACTTCGATAAAAAAAATCACACATAGCTTTTATAGTAATTTCCTGACTATTTCATTTTTTAAAATGATGGTAGTTTTCGACATCACTGATGTCAACTACTGTATTGTTTTTATGCTGGGTGTTACCGGTTTGCGGTGATTTCCTTTGTCCCTGATGTACTCATATGTAATGTCCTGCACACCACATAAATGCTTATGGTGGATCTGCTGAGGAAGTTAATTTAAATCTCCCTAGTCCCTTTGACTACTGTACATATACGGTAGATACCTACAAGGTGGGTCAAAAATGTTCTTCCTAATTTTAAGAAATCACTCCATTATTTTACTCCAAGGAACTAAATGGGGTAATATTTTGTTAACAAGGAACTCACATCCCATAGCCGGACTGACTAAAGCGAATGTGAAACGTATTCTTGCAGGCGTTTTGAAGAGTCAAGAAACATTAATGCGTCAGCAGTTTCTATGAAATTTTAATCCTGCCATTCAGCTTTGAAGACGATTCCAGCATAAATGAGGAAAAGTATCGGACTAAGATCAAACAATTTGTAAGGACAGATATTGTTGATAATCCTGAGATGTAGTTTTAGCAGGATAGAACTTCTGCGCACACTAAAAAATGCAGGTAATCTGAATTTTAGGCCTCGCTTAGGAAACGTAAAAGACTGATTAAGTTAATATGATTAAGATCGTTTAGAAGAATTCTAATAAGTATATGGCTTGTGTTTTTGAGGCGTGTACTGAGGAAGTGAAGAACTGTTTACTCCTCTTCCTCATCTTTACAACTTCAGCAAAAGTCATTTAAGAACATGGCTTATAGGTAGCAAGTACCTTGATCGCTTAAAATCTAGTATAGGCAAGATGTTGTTGGTGACCAAACACGTGATGATATTATTTAATATAGTGTTTGCCTTCTTCATAGCGTCTCTGTAAGAATTATTTTTCTGTAAGCCATTTCGAATTAAAAGAATTTGTAAAGTCTATCTCAGCCTTTTGCTCCATTAAGGGGTTTGGATTAAATCTTCAGCTTCGAATTGGTTCTTCCCGAAAATTGTCCAAACGAATTTCTTGGATAATTGGACAAAATACAAAAAGTATCCGATATTCATTCTCTCATGGGTGTTGCAGGTTTGGCACTCGATAGGCAGGTCTGGTCTGTGAGGTATACAGTTCAGAGAAAGTATCCCACCTTTGGCTCGTAGAATTGAAGAAATCATATCCGTTGAGTTCTTGTCGTCGAAGTAGTTTGATTCTCCAAGATTAAACTCCAACTTACTATAGAAGGCTCTATACTGCGATGCTTCGGCCTGGTTGATGAAATGTTGACGATATTCTCATCCAATTTCGCAGCAAGGGAGTAAAGACTTCCTTTGAAACCTGTTAGATTATCCAAATCAAATTCGATCGATTCAACCGTCAAATTTGCAAGATCGATCCAAGTTTATACAAAATAAAGCCGATTTATGATGATAATTTTCAATACTCTATTGACCAGCCTTGATGAATTCAATCAGAGTATTTTGACAACGTAATCGAAATGAATCTTGAACGTGTGGGTGAATAACGGTGGCAAACCTATTTCGATAAGAAGCAAATAATTAGGCGTTGTTGATGGGAGAGCAAAGACTTGCCTCAAAAAGAAACGTAATAATTTTTCCAAATCCTCATATTCTTAGTTGCCCCACACTTGAGAGGAGTAAAGCATAATAGATTTTTGCACAGCTTGAAACAGCTTATATTTTGCTGAGTGGTGGATGGATTTATTTGCAATGCAGTTTTTCCAGGAAACGCAGAGAGCAGGTTCCGCTTCTTGAAGAAGCTTGATACATTTTTTTATACAAAGGTTACTTGTTATGGTCACACCGAGATATTTAACTTCCTTAACAACTTGAACTTCCTGATCCTGGTACTTCTATTTTTTATAACTAGCGTATCTTCCGTGTCCTTTTCTGTTTGACGATCATTTCTTGGAGTTAGTCTGGGCATTCCGACAAAAGTACGATATCAAAGTTCACCCCTCCTCCCTTGTGCTCCACTAAATCCTCAATTAATAGAGTGAATAATAGAGTACTCAACGCACATCCTTGTTTTAGGCCCATTGAAGAACTGAAATCTTGGGGAAGGCATTCTCCCTCTCAAACGGCTATTGAATCTTTAGCATAAAGACTTCTTAAAATACTGATCATTTTGAAAAATATGCCAATATTCAATGCTGCCTTAAAATCTATAAAAAGGCATATAGTTTTTGTCCACGATGTAAGAACACATTTGCGATATTAAGTAGCAGTTGTTGAATATCCAGAGCAAAATACAGATTGCAGCTTACTGAGCTTGGAGTTCACGTTCACCCACGAAGTAAGTCTACTGAATATCATACTCGCAAATATCTTCATAGACGCGTTTAAAAACGATTACATTCGATAATTCTCTGAAACAGATGCAT
The DNA here is from genome assembly GCF_945859685.1 of Eupeodes corollae. Classification (NCBI taxonomy): domain Eukaryota; kingdom Metazoa; phylum Arthropoda; class Insecta; order Diptera; family Syrphidae; genus Eupeodes; species Eupeodes corollae. Next base: position 66,792,478 of record NC_079147.1, read on the forward strand.
CTCTTTTTTGTTTAATAATGGGAAAATCAAAAAAGACAGAAAACTAGGAGGAATGACTCCAAACTCGAAGATTTCATTATAACAGCATACTCGTAGAATTTGGTCTATTTAATCGCGGGAAGCATACTTGAAAATATTAATAACCTTTCAACTTTCGATTCTAAACGCGAATTTTAAGCTTCCAAAAATTTAATTTTTTAAAAACACTCAACTTGGTTGGCTCGCAGTTCAGCAATCTCAAAGCCTAATGATGTAATGTCGTCTTTTGTGGCCAGTTTGCTTATGTTTCGCTCTAGGAGACTATTTAGTTCGGCAATAGTAGTACCCGTGGCATGATGGTTAGTGCGTTGGACTGTCTGCAAGGGGTCTGGTTTCAATCCCTGCCTGTGCCACCTTAATTTTAAAAAAATTAATTTTCGCGGGTACTGCCTTTTGCCAGGAATTGACAATTCCTTCAAGAGTAATTCTTGTCATGAAAAAGTGCTTTCTCAAATTAGCCATTCGGATTCGGCCTTAAATTGTAGGTCCCTTCCATTCCTGACAACAGTACTCGCACACAGGAATGGTTGAGAGTTGTAAGTCACTAGGCCCTGGTTCACAACGGACTGTTGCGCCACCCCATTTCATTTCAATAGTCATATTTCTTACGCTGCTCATATAGTGCAGCCTAAACTAAGGATAAGGGCCTATCAGTTTGTTGACGATAGGCTTTATACGTTCACATATTACGGGGGAAAGATTTTGTAAGCAATGTTAAGTAGACTGATGCCTCTATAGTTGGTACAGCTTAGAAGGTCTCTTTTTTCAGAATCGGGCAAGCAATACTAAGGTTCCATTAATCGGACATGCTTTCTTCCGACAATATGTTACAGATTAGTTGGTTCATGCTCCTAAGCTTATTTATGGCAATCTTTACTTCGTCTAAGTCTGTCCGATATCTGAATTCGGTTCGTCGTCGCCGTTATACAGAAGTGGTGCTCCCATTTAGTCTGCATTGATTGGGTTTCTACTATGATGTTTCCACTTTCGTTTTTGAAGCTGTTTTTAAGCTGTTGAACCTCTCAACATCTTCTACTGCACGCTTCTCAAGCTCTTTGTCTTTTTTATTCTGAGAAGTCTTCCCACTTCTGCTCATAGATTTCATGAGCAGCTCTCGTCCTTTAATGCCACGCCGCTTTGCGTGCCTGTTGTTTGGCTACATTTGCCTGCCGACATTTCTCATCAAACCAGGGGTTCCTTGTTGGTGGGTGCTTGCAACCCAGCACGACATAGGCGGCTTCTCTGATTAGGTTAGGTTAGGTTATAGTGGCTGTCCAAGATGGAAACGGACACACTTAGGCCAGTTTAATGGCCCATTTTGATAAAACATGAATCTTGAGGCTTCCTAATAAGCTCAACGGAACCAGCTTGAGAGGCTGATTATACCGATATGATTTAGATCGTTTAGATCCTTAAAGAAGAATTCTCATAGGTAATTCTTGCGTTTTCGAGCTAGAGCAGGGCATGTGCACAGAAGATAAAGAACCGTTTTTTCCTCTTCCTCGTCCATACAGCTTCTGCAAAAGTCATTTGAGTATACGCCTAGTCTCGTGGCGTGCTTTCCTATTAGACAGTGTCCGGTTATGACACCTATTATCGAGCTTATATGCGATCTGCTTAGAGAGAGCAAGCACCTTGAACGTTTTAAATCCAGTGTTCGCCAGATGTTTTTTGTGGCTTGACACGTGGTGATGTTGTTCCACCTGAAATTGGGTATCGCTTCCTTTTTATTCTCGTTGCTACCAACAGCAGAGGAGGGTCCATGGTTAGCCACTACTCCCTTCTCTGTGTTGGCCGCAAGAGATACGACAGCAGGCTTTGACGCCAAGCTGCCGCCCGTCCTGAAGAGATACTGGTCTCACTTGTGTTTTTATTTTTGTTTTTGTTGTTTGTTTTATTCATTTTTGGTCCCACGAGACGCGAAGAAAAAAAAAGGTCCATCTGGGCTAGTTAATCCGGAGGTTGCCAGGTATCCGCATACTCCGGGCTATTTTTGAATTGGGCCCCCAGCCAGGCTGATCATCGGCACGGGTCGTTCAACACCTTAGATCCAGCCCAATAAAGATGAGAGGTGGTTGGGGAGGAAGAGAAAATGTGAGGAGTCAGTTGATGTTAATTCATCATTCTGACGTGTAAGGAAAAGATTGAGATTCGGTAACAGCAATTCAGTTAGGTTACCTAGAGTGAGAAGGAGTATAGGAGATAGGACCGTTGCTAGCTTTTTCGCCATTACAAACGTGGGAGGTGGGATGGGAGTTGGTGACATAAACGTAGGCTGGTATGCCTTGTTTATGTGGGAATGGATGATGATTTTGGGAAGGTAGAGGGATAAGAACGTCCTTTAGTTTCAGGACTCATCTGGAGAAAATTCTCGAGAATCATTGACCTTACTCAGCTTCTACAACTCGACAAGTTCGACGTTCAGAGTAGAAGGCTTCTCTGATTGCATCTTGGCAATTTTGCCACTGGTTCTCGATACATTGTATTGGCGGTAGAGAACGTCGAGAGAGGTTACTTGTCACTCGGTCGGAGAAGGATTTGGTGATCTCTTGCGATTGTAGCTGTTCGATGCTCCCAGCATTTCCGTGTTTTCCCTCGGGTCTGGAAACCCGAAGTGCTACCTTGGCTACAACGAGGTAGTAGTCCGAGTCGATGTTAGCTCCTCGGAAAGTTCTGACATCTATGAAGCGTATCTGGCGTCGATCGCGATTTGGTCAATCTGGTTGACGGTAGATTGATATGGAGAACTCCAAGTTCCTTTGTGGATGTTCAAGTGTGTAAAGCGTGTACTAGCTATCATGAAGTTTTGCCCCCTAGCAAAACCGATGAGCCTGAATCTTTTGTCGGAAGTGTTGTCGTGCAGGCTGCTTTTCTAGATTATTTCACCAAAGATGTCTTTCCTTCCTAGCTTTATATCAAAGTCGCACACTGCTCATATGCTTTGTCATCCTTCTCTTCCGTGGGGGCGTGTGCGCATATCATTCTAATGTTGCCGAATTTAGCCTTGATTCGAATGGTCATGAGGAGCTAGTTGATGTACTTTTATCTCAAGACTTTTTTCCTTAGTCTGTCACAAGGATTAAGGAGCAACCAGATAAGTGCTCTCTTTGTGCCGGCTTTTTGTAGGCTGTCAACTCTAAATCCGTCCGTATCCAAGGCCTGTTGGTGCTTTTGTATTGCGTTTAGAATTTAGTTTTTTGGCTAAGTATGACCCAGATACTTAGCCTCGTCTGAGAACTTTAATTACTTACTTACTTAATTAGGTCCTCAGACCTGTTAAGTCAGTTGGGAACCCCTTAGGGGGCATATGGCCTTTACTACGCCTACGCGCCATCGTGTACGGTTTCCGGAGATGTGTTTCAGTTCCCTCTAACTTTTGCCTGGTGACGCTGATTCCCCCACGACTGTCCTGCGCCACTGATTCGGTTTTGTGTGGGTTGACACCCAGTCCCTACCGATCAGCATAAAGTATTAGTTTGTCGTAGGTATTTAGTAAGAGTTCTTTTGGTGTGGTTAGATGTTTTCCTGAAACCGCTACAGCAACGTCATCTGCGTAGCCAATCACTCTGAAACCCTTCGCACCCAGATAAGATTTGATTTCATTTTCTATCAGGTTTCAGAAGAGTGGGGATAGAACACCACCTAGAGGTGTCCCTCTATGCATTAAAGGAATTAACTACCCAAGTGAACTCTCTACGTTCAGAGATGTTAGTAGAGACTTGATTGCGGAGGCCTCCACATTGTTAATAGCACCTTCGATGTCAAGAAAAACAACCATACCTTGAAGGAGGGACTATTCGATGGTGAGAACTAAGTTGTGTACCGCCGTTTCGACCAGCAGCCATGTTGAGACATAGACAGAAGTCTTGTATAAATACTTGCCCTTAAATGAATATCAATCAATATTTTGAAGGTCTTAAGAAGGAATGATGTTAGCCTTATAGGTGTTAGATCTTTAGGGTTGACTTGCGAGCATTTTCCTGCTTTGGTTATTAAAACAACTTTCACTCCACTCTCCATCCCGAGGCAATTTGGACCAGATATAAACAGTTGCTTAAAATTGCCTCAAGGAAGTAACTTTTGAACCACCTTATATAAACTATTTTCTGTGAGTATTACCACACCAAACCACAATCACAGAGGCCAATGGCCGTCCTTGCTTTATCCAGCCCCAACTCCCCCTTAACACAACACCCCTATTACATTTATCTTGTGTTGTGTCCTTTGAAAATGTTTTATTTTTTTAACCGTTTATTTTTGCTGTTTGTTTGTTATAGTCCACTATGTGTGTGGGTAATTTTTTTGTTTGGCATAAAAAGATGGGGTCCTGAAAATGTTTATACGTATAGGGAAGCATCACCGTTATTCATAAATATTCAAATTAAATTGTTATTTTTACGCTTTCATGAATCTGGCAATTTGAATTTCACATCGTTTGAGTCGTCATCGTCGACGTCGTTGTCGTAGTTGTCATTGTCGTTGTTGTGCTCGTCGTCATTGTATTTTAGTCCTTATAGTCCTTGACTGCCTGTTCATTTGATTGTTTGCTTGATAGTTGTTATTATTCTCCTCTCCCACTATCCCTATATGCAAGATTGTGTAGGTAGGTCTAGGTATATATTATTCACAAGGACTATTTCTTTTCTTTTTTGGCTATTGTGAAGTTATTAAATTTTGATTTTTATTTTCGTCCTTTCAAGAATATAGTAAAGCAGTGTAAATAAATGCTAATAAACACTAAAAATATAAGACATGGATGGAAAATGGAATATTGTGAAGAGATCCTTACATTATTTCATATCTATTATTCGCAGTTGATTATATCTTATTTTTGTGTGTGTGTGTTGCTTTTGGAATGTGTGTTGTATAGTGTGTCCTTTATCTTGATGATGTTTGCAAAGGATATTTTTCATCTCAATGCGAGAATCTACTGTTCTGTGTTCTCCTCTGCACCTTTAACTAGCAAAATAAAGAAGAGATTTTTTCCCAAAAAAAGGGAAAAGGTGGGAGGGAAGTAACAGTTATCAGGGCAGTATAGTGTCCAATCTTTGACTCAAAAAGGAAATTGAAATTATACTGTTTATTGTGTTGTGTTGTTTTCATGTTGTTTGTGTTTTTCTTTTTTAAGGATACTATAGGAAGCTATAATGTCGACAGACGTTGCAGATTTGAGATCAAAAGAAAGGACGAGAGGATGGTTTGTTTGATATCGCTTGTAGAAGTAGCTTTAATCTGGGTGACTGAATCTCTAGATAGGGTGCAAACAATGGCTTATTTCAATTTGTTGTTTGCATAAAAGAGGTCAAAAGGAATGAAAGTTTATATAAGGAATACGCTATATAAAATATATATACAATACAGACAAACAATAAGATGGTATAGAAGAACTAAGTAGATTTGTTCTGTTATTTAATCTAAATAAATTGAATGTTTTTTGTTTGTTATTTTTTGAAAATTCTGTATTTCGCTTAAGGAATTCAAGCTGGAGGAATTTCGAAGCTTCGATTTTGAATTCAAAGAATTTCATTGAATAATCTGCACTATTCCATTTTATTGACTATGATATAAAATATATGTATTTGTTCACTAATTAACCTGCATTCAAGTGCTTGCAAAAACGCATACAGAGATAAATTTAGTTTTTGGACGTCTTTATTTTATAATCAAACTTGATGTTTCCATTGAAAATCAAAAGGAAAAAAGGTAAGTGTGCACCCCTCCCATTACTTTCCATTCGTTTCGTCTATCTGAAAAATTTACAAAATATGTTTTCATTGTTCTTTAGTTGTTTTTGTAGCTGCAAATTGAGTAAACCACTGCGGGCTTCAAAAATTAGACTAATCATATCTTGTGGATACGAATCTAAAAAGTAATTGGGTACCTCAGCATAGGATAAGTTGCAATATCATAACTCTGAATATAAATGAAAAATTCAATTCCAGGGTTGTCAGGAACGATTTTGTAAGTTACGTTTCTAACTGTAATACATACTACGAAGGAAAAAACATCTCTTTAGAAAGAAGCATTTTAGCTTCTGTAAAAAATAGAGTTGGTAAGGCATTCCACATTCGCGTAGTACGCCTAGAGAACGAATCTTTGTACTTGACAGTACGACCGAAGTTGGTATACTGATGACCTTTTCTAGAAGCACGAGTATTACGGTTGAACTGTTTAAGGGGAGGATTGTAGCTAGCTATATTTCTTTAGAGCATAGACCCTTAAAATAACTCGGGGGGACAGTTGTTCCCACTAAGGCACCTCTCCTCATCCAGACGGCAGCGGAAGCATTTTCGAGATGGAATCAACGGTGGCGTCTACAGTTCCAGTAAGGTTGAACTAATTCGTGAACACCTTATAGAGCTTCTTCGACATATTCGGAGCCCAGCCCTGTAAGGAGCGGTTTATCCGGCTCCCCTTCCTTGGAGGTATACTAAGGATCTGGCCCTCCAGGTTGGGGGTTGTGTCGTCGGCGTGACTTCCTGGCCACGTAAAAAATACCTATAGTTGCGAAGCACCAACAAGCCTCGGATACGGACGGATTCACTGTTGACAACCCACGCAAACGAAATAAGTACAAAGAAGTTCGGATCTGTACGTGGAATGTTAGGTCCCTTAACAGACAGTGAAGTCGAACAATTATCGGAAGCCCTAAACTGCTGCAAGGCAAAAAGTCTTGAGTTTTAACAGTGTGAGCGAGCGCATCACGACAATCCGCATCAAGGCTAAATTCGCCAACATAAGCCTCATATGCGCGCATCCCCAACAGAGGAGAAAGATGAAGACACCAAAGACATATTCTTCTAGCTCTTGGACAAGACATATGAGCAGTGCCCTGGCTATGACATTAAAATTGTCTTAGAAGATTTTAATGCCAAGCTAGGAAGAGAAGACATCTTTGGTGGCATAATCGGGAGATACATCCTGAACGACACCAACCCCGACAACGGATTCAGGCTGATCGATTTCACTGCGGGGTGAGACGTTCTGGTAGCTAGTACGCAGTTCACGCATCTCAATATCCACAAGGGGACATGGAAATCTCCTGATCAATCAACCGTCAACCAGATTGACCACATTGCGATCGACGCACGACACTTCTCCAGTATCCAGGATATACGAACATTCCGAGAGGCAAACATTGACTCGGACCATTACCTCGTTGTAGCCAAGGTACGGCTACGGATATCCCGATCCAAGCCAAAGCAAGGAAGTACTGTGAGAAGATTCGACGTTAGACGGCTACAATCGCAAGAGACTGCCATGTCCTTTTCCGAACGAGTCTCTAATAACCTCTTAAGGAGTCCTATGCTTCCTGCATTACATTGCCTTGCAGCCATCAGAGATGCCGCTTCTGAAGTGCTAGGTTTCACACGGCCACCACAGCGAAACCCCTGGTTTGACGACGAATGCCGGCAAGCTCACGCAACGAAACAAGAGGCATACAAAGCGGCGCTGCACAAAAGGACTAGAGCTGCTCGCGAGCTCTACGAGCAGAAGAGGAGAGAGGAACACCGGCTTCTTAGACGGAAAAAAAGAGAGCATGAGAAGCGCGCGATCGAGGAGATAGAGGGATGTCACAACAGGAATGAGGTTCGTAAATTTTACCAAAAGGTAAAAAAAACCTCCCAAGGGTACCAGCCACGAACCGAAGCCTGTAAAGACGATCAAGGGAACATCGTAGTAGAACCACAGTCGATGCTGAGAATATGGAAAGATCACTTCTCCAAATTATATAACGGCGATGACGAACCGAACTCCGCTGTAAGGGAGATAGAACCACTCAACCTCGGCGACGCAGATCAACAATTCCGCCTACCCGACCTTGACGAAGTGAAGATAGCTATATCTAAACTTAAGTCAAACAAAGCTGCTGGAGCTGACGGCATCACCGCCGAACTATTCAAAGCAGCAGGCGATGACTTGGTAGGGAGCATGCACCAACTCATCCGCAAAATATGGTCGGAAGAAAGCATGCCCGATGAGTGGAATCTCAGCATAGTGTGCCCGATACATAAGAAAGGAGACCCTCTAAACTGCACCAACTACAGATGCATCAGTCTCCTTAACTTTGCATATAAGATCCTTTCTGCCGTATTATATGAACGTCTGAAGCCGTTCGTCAACAAACTGGTAGGTCCTTATCAGTGTGGCTTCAGACCAGGAAAGTCCATTATCGACCGAATTTTCACACTACGGCAGATCTTGGAAAAAACTCAGGAGCTTCAAATCGATACTCACCATCTCTTTATCAATTTTAAAGTCGCGTTGGACAGCATCCATAAGGAAGAGCTCTACAGAGCAATGTCTAATATTGGCGTCCCTGTCAAACTTTTCCGTTTGTGCAGAATGACGATGGAGAATGCATCTCTATCTCTATCAAGGTCGGAAAAGATCTTACCGATGCATTTGATGTCAAAAAAGGTTTTAGAAAAGGCGATGCACTGTCATGCGACTTCTTCAACATCGTTCTGGAAAGAAGTAAAGTTGAGAAGTAAAGTCCTCTCTCGAGCATCTAAAATCATCATCTATAATACACTCATCATCCCGGTTCTCATTTATGGCGCTGAGGCCTCGACCCTGTCAAAGAAAGATGAGAGCGTCTTAGGATGCTTCGAGAGAAAAATTCTTCGGGTGATTTTTGGTCCCGTACGCATAGATGGAGAATGGAGAAGAAGATATAACGACGAACTGTACGGGCTGTACACCGACACTGACCTAGTTAACAGTATTAAAGTCCGACGGCTTAGATGGCTGGGTCATGTAGAGCGAATGGACATCAACGCTTCAGCCCGGAAGGTCTTCGAGAGACGGCTCAGTAGAGGAAGACTGCGACTCAGGTGGGAGAGGACCTCAACCAACTTGGCGTGCGAAACTGGAGACAGCCAGACAGGGGCCGAGCTGGCTTGAGACGCATGTTGTAAGTAAGTAAGTAAGTTTCAATACTGTTCAAGAGGTTTAAGTTAGTTGCATTAGCACCAGCCAAAGATGAGAGTTATACTCAAGCTTTGGACGAACATAATTTTTGTTGATTACAGTAGAATAACTTTACTTTCTCCAAAACGATAAAAGATTTGCTTCAATGTTCGGTAAAATAAACTATGAGAATCATTAAGAAGCCTTATATTTTCGAGATATTTCTTGAGATGACAATTAATCCCTCCGAAAGAAGGAACGTAATTGCAATTGTGTAGTAAGAAAGTGAGGAAGATTCACCTTTTTTGAGGATGGGCTAGACAAATGCTATTTTCCATCCGCTTGGAATGAGACCTGAGAAGTAGGACAGATGAATAAGGTTAAGGAGTAGTTTTGCCAGCCTTGAAGAACCTCCCTAAGAACCAGAGCGGGGATAACTTCAGAAACAGCAAATGTATGTGTATTAAGATTCCTTGGGCTCTTGCCACAGCACAAGTGCGAAATAAACTTTGTCCCATTGAATCACTAACGCGAGGTAAGCAGTAGATTAGATTAAGATTGATTTTTATTTACTTGCAATTATTTGTACAATTTCATTAACAATCTTTAAAGCATGGTTTTACTGTCTGCCTGATTGACAAAGTTTTAACTGTATTAAAGTTTTTTTTAATAATTAAGTTGCAGTTGTGTTAACTAATAATTTTCATCTCTAATTCTGCTTCTATAAATAAGTGCTGTTTTACAATATATAAGCATTTTAGACACATCTACTTCATTTAAGAGAGCTAAAGTTTCGTTTTCTGATAAAAAGTCTCTACCAAGTACATTTTTTCTAGTTTCTCTAAGGACTGGACACCTTCCGACAAAATAAAAATATATTCTCGTTCAGCCATGTTGCAAATATCACATAGCAGTGGAAGATGTGGAACGTAATTTATGTTTAGCAGTTCACCTCTTAGAAGAAACATGTTGGAGATTTACTCTGCAGTATTTATGTGCTTAAAGTAGTTTCTTTCATCAAGATTATAATTCAGCCTGCTATAGATCATCCGATGAAGTAAGCTGGATGCCTGTTCTGTGAACACATTTCTAAAATTTTCATCCAGGCTCCTAATAACCTGGTACAGTGACGATTTCCATGTACTCTGTTCACTGAAATTTAAAGTTACACCTGTTTCTTCTGCTAGCCCAATCCACTCTTTAACCCATCCTGTTTTGCTTTGTATCGCTTGTAAAGCTGTTTTTTTTTTGGTAAGCGATTGTTGGACATATACAGTTCTTTCAGAATGTAATCGACTTGCAGCTTCAACTTTTTTTATGAAGAGTGGGGATAAGCCTGTTTCTAGCATTAGCATGTTGTTGGAAGGCGGAATGTTCGTTTTAAATAAAATATCAGGAGTTTTTCCACAGTCTCAAATTTCTTTGCTCCCCACACTTGAGCTGCGTAAAACAGGAGTGATTGGAATACTGCTTTGAAAACTTTATATTTACTGCTATGCGCAATGTTTTTTTTGTTGAAACATTCTTTCCATGCCACGTTTTAGCCTTAAGAAGTTTTTTGTTGAGGTGTTTTTCCATACTTAAAGTTTGGGTAAAATATATACTCCTAAGTATTTGTATACTTTTACTCTTTCTATGTTCTCATGTTGAAGAACCATTGTTCACTTGAGCTTAACCTTCCTCCACCTTTATTGATTACCATCACTTTCGACATGTTCAGGTTCACTACCAAGCTCCATCGTCTACAGTATTCCGAAAGTCGATTTATAATAAGCTGTACGGATTGCTGTGAGTTTGCCAGCAAGATTATATCATCTGCGAAAAGTAAGGCTTTAATGACCTCTTCAGCCTATCTAATACCTCCTGGTAATGCGTCAGTGATGTCATTTATAAATATTGCGAACAAGCTAGGACTGAGAGCACAGCCCTGTCTTACTCCCGACCGTCTGAAACCATTCAGATACCTCCTTTCCATTGCATACCGCTGCTCTCGTGTCTGCGTACAAGTTCTGAATAACTCTTCCAAACTTTAACGACATCCCGGATCCAAACAACTGGAACATCAATGCGTTTCGATCAACTGAGCCAAATGCAGCTTTAAGATCCACAAAAATGTGTATAGCTTTTTGTTTTTTCCAAAAAAGACTCAGCAATGCTCCTTGGAACAAATATTTGATCGATGGTCGATGGTCTCTGGTACAGTCTTGCACACAAAGCTACACCATTTATGTAACAGAGATAATATTGTTTGTATACAATGTTGTATAGATAACATTATTCCTTTTTCATTATGAAGCAAGATGATTGTAGGCTTTTGTCTTCTTGTAGATTAGTAGCTTATCATCATGGCAAGTTACGCAAACGTTGCGCACATTGCTCAATTTTACGAATATCAGTGGTAGCCCTTCAGTCGACTCTTCAATGTTTTGTGGCCAAATTTGGGATAACGGGTTCAGGAAACAATCAGCCAACACCGATACGATCAAGTAACGCAAGATCGACCGAAAACAATGCCGTAGTCTATTAATCGCCGTGCAGATAAACTCGCCATTTCGCAGATTTCAACTTGGTGAATTTTGCTTCCCGTACAAGATCCAACTGACGCAGGAGCTCAAAGTTCATGATTATAGACAACACCTTTTTTTCGCTGGCTGAGTTTAGAATAAGACCCCAATTTTAGCCGAAAAATCATCTTTAGTGACGAGGCGCATTTTTGGATGAATGGCTGTGTTAACAAGCAAAATTGCTGCATATTGGACAAAATCAACCCACGCGAGGTTAACCAAGTGATAATGCATCCTCAAAAAGTTAAAGGTTTGTGTGGACTGAGGCCGGTGGCGTAATTGGTCCGTACTTTTTTGAAAACGGAGCGGTCACCGCCAAAAGCGAGCGCTACATAACGATGATAACTAATTTCTTTTGGCTCAAATTCAACCATTTGAACCTAGACTACATGTGGTTTCGAAAGGACGGCGGCGTTGCGTGCCACACATAAAACGCCACGAATGATATTTTTCATGAACGATTTGAGGGTAAGGTTATCTTGCAAGGCTGATGTGAATTGGCCACCAAGGTCATGGGATTTGATCCCTCTAGATTTTTTCCTTTGGGGTTTCTTGAAGTCGCAAGTCTATGCAAATAACCATAATGCCCTAAAGGTGAATACAACACAGACCATCGCTCAAGTTCAGCCGGATCTATGCGGAAGAGTTATTGAAATTGAAATATTAAACACCTAACGGCATACATACGCCTTTCAGATAAAACTAAAACAATTTTGTTAATAGCTTACACACAGCTTATTATAGTATATACCCGCCCTTATTGGAAAACCCTTTATGAGCTTAATAGTAGCCTTAAGTTCCTTATAAGAATAATGTAAAATATTAGAAAATAATAGTAATTCTAGAAGTACAAAACAAATATTTTGATTCGCGCTCAAGTGGAGTCATAATATCAATGGTAGCTTTGAATTGGTGGTGAACAGCGTAGCAAAGAGATTAGCTTGAACTTAATGGCTTACAAATAGAGTGTCATTGACAATGAACTTAGGAACCAAGGAAGTTGAAGAATTTCTTACGCTTTTTACAAATGACTAATAATTTTGTACTGCTTCGGGATATTGGAGTATTTTACCGTAATTTTTCGAAACATACTCATTTGGTCCGTCAAATATGGGAGTTGGAAGGTTTCCTGGGCTTCTTGACGGGTTGGTTTTATAGCAACGGAAACTTACTTCTTTGGACCTAAAAACCTCTTAACAGCTTGTATCGAATTATGCGTTTTCCTTAGGCCTGTTGCTTTTAACCCTACCCGGGATAAAAGTTCTTATTCCCAGAAGAATAAAACTTGCGTCTACTCCACAATCGAGGAAACAGTGACCAGTTAAAGTTCCTGAAATAATATAAAGACCGTCCCAGTTTTCCTCTTATTGCAAAACGGTTCCCATAGGAGGTTATTCTTTAACTGGAAAGTTCTGACATGAGAAATCTGCAGATATAACCCAATAGTCAGATGTGCCTAGAGGAGATAGAACACTTATAGTGTACTTCTGAGGGTCAGGGGTAAGAAACAAGTCAGTAGTGATTTCTGCTTGACTTTGCATGTACGACATTTAAGTGGGATCGTGTACTTTATTATGTTTGCAACAATTCAATAAAAAATAGTTTCTGACTCACGTATCTTGAGAACAAAGAAAGATATTGACTTTTAATTTTCCTACCCTCAATAAAATGTTCTTATCAACATATATTTTTGTATGTAAGATAGACGGGCAGGAATGAGAAGTTATCAGTGTGGGTCGCATTTCAGCCTGTTTTTTATTTAAATTTTGACTCAATTCTAAGTCTTGCAGAAACCACTCGAATGTATCATCCCAATCCACAGCTCAAACCAAAAGGTCTAATAAGCACATTTTTGTGCAATTCTGTATTCTGTAAGTTAAAAATCATAAAGTTCAAGAATAAACACAAACACTGTACCTGCCTGCCTACCTTTCTGCAAGTTTAAGTAAAACCAATTCAAAGAGTCCTTGAGAATTTAAGTAGGTATAGGTTGATTTCTACTTTAAGCTCAAGTAGGATGAGTTCCTGATATTCGCATCCTGTTCATATTATTATCTCTAGCTCCTTCGTCTTCTTTTTTCTTGTTGACTAGATAAGGCATAGCATGAGGCATGAGACTTATATTCACTTAATTATGCTGCTCATGTTATGAAGTAGTTAATTTTTCCCATTCATAGTATGTTTGTTTCTGTGATTTGTCTTCCCTTTAAAATAAAACCGCACACAAAACTTATTTGCCTAAGAGTACCCTTTTGAAACCCTTTCTTCGCAATCTCATCGCAACATCACAAAAAGATGCATTAATTTATGCATTTCTAAGGAACATCCCGCATACATATACATATTTGTCTATTTTATGAATAATTACGTTCCCTTCTTGTTTGTGTGAATTCTGTGTTTTATTGGGTTGAGAGTTTACTTGTGTAAGGATTAACATTCAAATAAGGATTCATCTTAAAATGCGCACATACTTATACCTACCCTCTGCACAACAATTAGCAGATGCACAGTTTGATTATAGGCTTAGGTGCCTACCCCAACCCCCAAAGCAAACATGTTTCTAAATCTATTCCACAAGAAACTTAAGAAACCAACAAAGATATTTTTGTATATATATTTTTTTTTCTGAAAATCAATTTTGTAGAATGATTTTAATAAATGCTTTTATATGAAAAGATGCAGAAAATTTAATTCATACATTAAAGTAATTGAAAGCATAAAATTCTGTAAGGGTTACAATGAAATTAATTAAACAAAATTAGAATTAATTATTTTTTGTAGATTGGAAGGATATTTATACATTGACATTATTTAAAAAAAGTATACATTCAGCTCCAAAACTATTTACTCGTCGCTTAAGGATAACTAAATAAATAATTTTTGTAATCATTACATAATTTAATCTTTACTAACTAAAAGCATTCATGTACTTACTTACTTACTTAAGGTGGCGCTACAGTCCGGGCAGACCTGCTCCTCAACCAACATGCGTCTCCAGCCAGCTCGGTCTCTAGCTAGCAGTCTCCAGTTTCGCACGCCAAGTTGGTTGAGGTCATCTCCCACCTGGGTGCGCCACCTGAGTCGCGGTCTTCCTCTACTGCGCCGCGCCGGCCGTCCCTCGGGATTTGATTCGAAGACCATCCGGGCTGGAGCGTTGATGTCCATCCGCTCTACATGACCTAGCCATCTAAGCCGTTGGACTTTAATTCTGCTAACTAGGTCAGTGTCCATCCCCTACAGTTCGTCGTTATATCTTCTTCTCCATTCGCCATCTATGCATACGGGACCAAAAATCACCCGAAGAATTTTTCTCTCGAAGCATCCTAAGACGCACTCATCTTTCTTTGACAGGGTCCAGGCTTCAGCGCCACAAATGGGAACCGGGATGATAAGTGTCTTATAGATGGTGATCTTAGATGCTCGAATGAGGACTTTACTTCTCAATTGTCTTCTAAGTCCAAACAAGCAGCTATTTGCAAGACTTATTTACTTCCCATAGGAAGTTATTGTAATGGGTCCGATTTGTCAAATTGAAAATTTTGACATTTCTCGACGTTTCAAGGTACCAAGAGTCGAAATAAAAGATTTTTAGAAAGATGTCTGTGCGTGCGTGTGTACGTACGTTTGTACGTCCGTAGGTCCGTACGTTCGCGACGTTTTTTCGTCGTCCATAGCTCAAGAACCAGAAGAGATATCGATTTCAAATAAATTTTGTTGTACAGATAATATACAAAAAAAAACCGAAACAAAAAATTTGTCACCTCCAAAATTTAAAGACTTAAATATGATTGCATTTCCAAAACAATTTTGTGCATCGAAGAATAATGTTTTTGACATCTGATAAAATATTGAGAAAAATCGAATCGACAGTTTTTTTTTTATAAAAAATAGAAATCTAAAAAAACATTACTCAAAATTGGTAAAAATTGAATATCGATTCAGATATCTTTTCAAAATCTTGAAATTTTTGTTTCAATATTATTTTATCTTATAAGAAATATTGTTTTTAACATTCTGAAAAATGTTGAAAAAATCGAATTGACAATTTTTATACAAAAAATAAAAACCTAAATAAAATTAATAAAAGTTGGTAAACATTGATTTTCGACCCAAATATCTTTTCAAAAATTAAAAATATTGGCTTCAAACTTATTTTATTTCACAGAAAATATTGTTTTTGATATTCATTAATTTTTATATAAAAATCCAACAATCCGTATTTTCATAAAAAAATAAAATCTACAAAAAATAGTACGTAAATTTGGTAAAAATTGATAATAGTACATATAGACAAACTCTTTTTTTTTTTAATTAGTTAACTTTTTTCACTTAACTTATCGTTTTTTTTGTCTTCTATGATTCTTAACCCTTGATCCTCTCACTCCGACTACTCGAAAAGAATTGACTTCCAGATTCTTCGATCTTTCAAGTCTCTTCTTTCCTAACTCCCGCCATTTTCAGCTTATAGCCAATGTGGAGTGGCGGATCTCAATCACTTTATTAACAGCCAATCGGAGATCGGCTTGTTGAACTTAACTTGTGATGAGATTCTCGATCTCGCTTACTCGCTCTTCCCTCACAGCTATAAATGCAAGTCATTTTGGAATTCGCTGCCCGCTGGATTCACTTCCAGGTCACGACGATTCTAGAAGCTGTATTCAGCCACCCCCATTTCCCACCTCGATTCGGACAAAAGTTGAGAAACATACAAAATTGCAAAAAACATGCTTCTTTTCAAAACTTTACGATCAATTATTGAAAAAACGAATTAAAAATTATTTTACGTTCGGGATTTGTAACTAAACTTGAAATAGGGTTCATCTTGAACTAAGTTCTTTGAAACTTAAAAGTCCATACGCCCATAAACATAGTTTAAGTTACATTAATTCAAGCTACAATTTAATAATTTAAGCAAAAATTTAAGTAAAATATAATTTTATACAAATTGTTAACTTTTATATTATTGATATTTTAGGTTGGGCCATTAGGCCATTCCAGACCGTCCATCTGATTTGGTTTCACTGCCATGGAAACCATCCCATCAACCAATGCTACCTGATAAAGAAAAAAATGGTTTTCGCCACCACACTGAATGAGAGAACCGATAGTTGGTAAACCACAGTAGTCCCGCTCTCACGCAGTAAAGTGACAGTTCTAGAAAAGTGTGTTTTTGTTTTGGAAATCAAATTTCCGCAACACAAGACGCCGTTGTTCAATGTCCTTTTTTGATGGTCTAGCGCTCATTGACCACTAAACCCATCTTCTTCGCTTTCGTCGCAATGCTCAAAAACGCTCCACTGACATCACGCTTTGATCTTCCAATTATGTCTATTTCATCTGCGTATCCGAGTAATTGGATGGATTCATAGTTCATACAATGATTATATTGCATCACGGCGTCTGGACAAGTCACTTGAGTCATGTCCCCATTTTGCGTTCTCTACGACATACAACACCTGTCTTTGTCGGGTCTAAATAGTTGGTTACAATTTAAACTGATTCCTTAACTCTCCATTTTAAAACTGGTCTCCTGTCAAAATTTGGTCTTCTTTCAGGTTTGGCAGATATTTACGATTCGAATTCACAGTTTCATACGCTAATATATTGTCTTTCAGTAAGTCTACCTGAAGGGCGTAGCTATTAAAATTAAATTTTGGCAACATTTTCGAACAACTTTGCCGCCGAGATCAGTCTTAAAGATGTTTCCTATTTTGCCGGTGAAACTTATCAAATATCAAGACTAAGCACACTTCATCCAAACCTTATATCCTCGCTTGATTGGCTTTTTTGGCATATACTGCTTTAGAAAGTTGCGCTTTTTGAATTTGATCACACTTTCATCAATAGCAATGTTTTGATCAACATTTCGTTTTATAATTTCTAACATTGGCCTTACTTTATAGAGTTTGCCAAAACTAGCATTGCTTGTATTAATGACTAGCTGACCCGGCAAACTTCGTACCGCCTAACAGTCAATGAATGTCGTGTTACTTTTTAGCTGAGCTAATTTAGGCTTTGATGAACGTAAAACAATGATACAAAATAATATATGTATTTATGTATATAGATAGAAACAAAAATGTATTTTATTGTCATGAATGATGATGAAAACATACAAACAGAATGAGAATAAAAATAAAAAATAATAATTAAGTACTTTAAACTCATGTGAGAAAAAAATGATTGAAAACTATGTTGTGCAGATTAGGAAAAAAATAAAACTCGAATTAATTCATTAATAGGATTTTCATTCAAGCAGTTTGTGGTTAACAATATTCTTTGTTTTTTGCGCCTGGCAAGAACAAATAAAGCGGATGGTTTGCCGACACGTGAGCATGCCACGTACAATTGACCATGAGAAAAACATGCATTTTCTAGATTGAGGCCACAAATAGTCAAGGATTGGCCCTGTGATTTGTTGATCGTCATGGCGAAGGCATGACGAATCAGGAATTGAATTCGTTTAAACTCAATGATCATCGGAATCCTTGGAAAAAGAACTTCCTCATCATTAAATTTTCCTTTAAATATCGACGCGTGAATCACATTGCTCATCAATTTTCTTATCACCAAATGCGTTCCATTACAAAATTGCTCGCTCACTTAACCATGTAGTATTTTTGTGGTTAGCAATGATATCCGGGAATACTTACTAAGCTCGTTTTTTGATAATACGAAATTGCAAAAATGTGGAGGAAATGAAATCAAACCACTCGATTTGTCAACAGGAACACGGCCATTACCGATAGTCAGCAATTGCTTCGAGAAATTATCAGCAGATACATCGTTCAATAATGCAACTCTCATATTTACAGACAGTTAGATTTGATGCTTTGAGGCAAGTGTTTATTTCGTCGGCAGCAGTAGATCTTGGAATGACAGATAATAAAATCATTGCACCACCATCTTGAGTCATTGCGCAGATCTTTTAATGTTTGGTCTAGTCGTCCCATATGATGATTTTTGATGCTACTAAAACTAAAATGTTACATGTATGTCGGTTGTTCAGTAGTTTGAAGGTTTAATGACAATTTTAACGCTGAGTGAGCCGTACGGCATTCGTCTAACAATGTGGCCGCTATTTCAGAAGACGCAATTGCTGTCGCAATTTCGGATCTCGCACGTACAGTGGCAAAATCAATGACATGAGGAATATCTTCCCAGTTCCACCGGGGACATCCAACAAAAATAAGCCGCCATTTCCATCATCAATTGCATTAATCAGTGTATCATAGACTTCCCTCTGCTTAGGATTCAACAACTGATTAGATTAGTTCATGTCTGCATACATCCACTTCAATTCTAACAGACCAGCTGTTTTGGCATTGAGTGAAACCCAAGTAGGTGAAGATTCCGATCCTGCTGAATTTTTTATTCATGGGTTGGGTATTGCTTAGTGCCATTATTCTTCTCACACCATGGTCTCGCCATATATATTAGGAATGATGTTGCATATAAACTTTTACCACAATACGGTCATTGTACCAACTCCCTTTTTAATTTCATGTGGTTAAAACTTTCCGTGAATAAGCACATCATTCACTATTGTTTTCTTTATCGGAGCCCAAACCTGGACAGAGTTTCAACTTCTCAGGAATTTGATGGTCTGTCTGACTCCAAACAAAGAATTGTCTCCCTGTATCCTCACACTGAAATCGTTATTACGGGCGATTTCAATGTTCACAATTCTTCGTGGCTTCGCCATTCGGGCCAGACAACGCCCGAAGGAATGTGTGCTGAGATTTTTGCTGAGTTTAACCATCTTACTCAGCTTGTCAATGAGCCTACTCGAATATCAGACGTTAACGGCCGAGCAGAAAATACCCTTGACTTGTTTCTCACTTCTGATCCTGATAAGTACACAATCAGTCTATTGACGCCTCTAGGCACATTGGACCATGGTGTCATATCTGCTAATTTCTCGTGTCAAACAAATCCAGTTAAAGAAAGAGCTCCAAAGAGAACCGTTTGGCAGTAAGAGAAAGCCAACTGGGACGGTCTCAATAATTTTTTCAGGATCTTTAACTGGTCGCTATGCTTCCTCGATAGCGACGTAGAATCCAGTGCAGATATGATTTCTAGTATGATTCATTTGGGAATGGAAACGTTTATCCCGAATAGGGTTAAAAGTATTAAACCCAAGGATAAATCATGGTTCGATTCGAGCTGCAAAGAGGTTATCAAGGAGAAAGAGGTGAGCTTCAGGTGTTTTAAAGCCAACCCAACTGAGGAAAACCGGAAAAAGTTTAAGCAAGCCAGGAAGGCCTGCAACGCCTATATTCGAAGGACCAAATTTTTACATGACCAAAAATTACGGCGAAAAATACTGCAATGTCCCAAAGGCAGTAAGAATTTTTGGTCATTTGTAAAAAACATGAGGAATTCTTCCTCTTCCTCGGTTCCTACGCTTGTTGTCAATGACACTCCTTTAGTTAGCTCTATTGATAAAGCCAACTTATTTGCAGGGCAGTTCGCCGAAAATTCCACCTTACCAGATAGTGTCATGACTCACCCAGTTCTTGAACGCGTAAATGATTCTATGGGACCAATCTTTTTTCGTACTCGAACTGTGGCGAGAGTTCTTAAAGATCTCAACATTCATAAATCCGCTGGCCCAGATGGTATCCCCGCTATTATTCTGAAGAGGTGTTCTTCCACGCTAGCAAAACAACTGCGTAAGCTTTTCCATTTATCCTATTCTTCTGGGCTCGTTCCGAGTAGTTGGAAAACTGCATTTGTTCAGCCAATTCCAAAAAAAGGCGAATCTTCTTCTCCCACAAATTACCGACCGATAGCACTAACGTCCCTTCTTTCTAAGGTCATGGAAACGCTGATTAATTATCAGCTTAAGAAATATCTTGAGGAACGGAAGCTTCTTAATGACCGGCAATACGGCTTTCGTAGCAATAGGTCCACTAGTGATCTCATGGTTCATCTCACCGAAAAGTGAAACAGATCTTTACATCGTTTTGGAGAAAGTAAGATTATTGCACTTGATATTTCAAAGGCATTTGATAAAGTTTGGCATCTTGTTCTCTTATCGAAAATGCGTGCTTTCGGTATCGACGAATCTCTTCTTCGTTGGATTAGAAATTTTCTTTCGAACCGTTCAATACAAGTTGTTTTGGACGGATTCAAGTCTGAAACTCATAAAATAAACGCTGGTTTGCCTCAGGGCTCCGTTTTGTCTCCGACCCTCTTCCTCATTTTTAAAAATGATCTCCTGTCTGCTACTTCTTATCCAATACATTGTCGACGATAGCACTCTTAGCTTTTCATATTCGTTTCCAGACTCACAACCCTCCTCTTCGGATGTGGAACTGCAACGGCAAAATATGATTAGCTCATGAAATTCCGACCTACACAGCATTGTACAATGGGGAATAAAAAATCGTGTGGAATTTAATGCTTCGAAAACGCAATGCTGTCTTGCTTCGTTAACGCGAGATAAACCGTCTTTGCCACTATCTATGAGTGGCACTTGCATCAACGAAACAGAAAATCTTGACATCCTCGGAATGTGCATCAGCAACCACCTTTTGTGGCGCGATCACATACGCGATGTTGCCAAAAATGCCGCAAGATGTCTAGGTTTTTTGAGACGTTGTAAGAAATTTTTTTCTCCTTCTGATCTGGCTACAATCTACAAAACCTACATACGTCCGAAACTTGAATATAACTCTCATCTCTGGGCTCGTGCTCCAGTAACTTATTTAAGCCTCTTGGACAGTATTCAAAAAAGAGCTTTTAAAATGATTGGTGACATAAACATCATCAACTCGTTTACATCACTCGAACATCGACGCAAGGTTTCTTGCCTCACCCTTTTTTACCGTTATTTTAACGGACTATGCTCTAGTGAAATAGCCAGTTGCATTCCTCCCCTTAAACAATTTAACCGTAATACCCGCGCTTCTAGGAATGCCCATCAGTTTACCCTTGAGCCCAACTTCGGACGTACTATGAAGTACAGAGATTCTTTTTTTAGCCGTACTACGCGAATGTGGAACGCCTTGCCACGCTCTATCTTTCCCTGTTATTGCAATGTTCAGAAATTTAAAACCATTGTACACCGACACCTCCTATCCAACCCTTCCCTCTTTTCCTAATGCTCACACTGTGTCTTTGGCATATTAAAGGTATAAAAAACCCTTTTAGTGTTTGCTAATTATAAAAAAAAAAAAAATGTGGATCATATTCACTCGGCATTTTGTTTATACAGATGAATAAATTCAAACCAAGAAATGTTTCTACTTCTTCAGGTTTGGCACGTATAAAACGCATGCATTTCTGCGTTGCGTATAAATTTGTTTCAAAAAATCAACAAGATTCTCTGACAAAAACAAACGAAAAAGCTGTGTAGGTGTAACATTCTCCATATCTCCATCTCCAGCAAATTCACTTGGTTCTTCCATTTCGAAACTTTTATTTGTCACTTTGGTTCCATCATAATATTTTTTGAGTCTAAAAAACTTGAAGTTTTATTACGATTTGAACTGGTAGCTAAATTAGAAATGGTTCATCAGCTTCCGAGGAAAAATCATCAACAAACTCTGGTTCAAAGTCGATAGGTATACCACTAAGAACCATCATAGCCAGCCATTTCACCTTTATTTAGAGCACGTGGCATTCTGCAAATGTAACATTCAATTCCGTCAAAGACATTATTGAATTAAGACCCACTAAAGTCACAGAATTGTACCATTAGATGAAGTGGAAGTATATTTTAAACACCCACGTGGTTAGTAAACTAACGTCCACACCTGAAAGATTTAAGTCAGATTTCTGGGATTTTTTTTGTTTGATGTTTTTTTAAAGATTTTATGTAACTTATAAATATCTTACGGTGAATACTTATGTATTTATTAAGAAAATATCGTCTGTAAAGGATTAAGACTTATTGTAGACTGTATAAATGGATTTTGTTTCAATTTTCTCTCATTAATGGATGTTTTATTTGGTACTTACATTGAAATGCACCAATTGCATGTTATTAAAATGACACGTATAATTCAGTACAAGCATTTTACATAAAAGTCTCCGCTGTTTATTTTTCCTCACTATATGCACATAAACGTATACTATACATTTTTATATCAACCTCAACCTTTAAACTCCTCGACCCACAAGTGAAAAAGAAAACAAAAATTAAAAAATAAAACCAAATCGTATCAATTCATCTTAAATATAAATTATTCAATTAAGCGTAAAAGACATAAATATGCATAAATACTTTTTAGATAACTTTAGATAATAAGGGGTTTTGAAAATAGCCAATTAGTGGCAAATAAGTATTATAAAGTGTTAGAGGTTGAGTGAAGTTATGATGATTGCAAAAGAAAAATAGACACACTTCAATCGGTTTAAATTAGAAGATTATTGGATTATTTTCCAATTAAATTGGTTCGAATAATAATCATTTTTAATTAGACACTTAATAAGAAATCAAGAAACCAATGCAATTGTAAGGTTATAATATATAAAGGCAGTAGCACAAAAAAAAAACAAATAACTTGAAGTATTGACAGCATCTCAAATCAAAAATCAAATGGGGTGGCGCAACAGTCCGTTGTGAACCAGGGCCTAGTGACTTACAACTCTCAACCATTCAACAGCATCTACTTTGATATAAACCAATTTCATAGGGTAGAGATAGAAAATAAGGCCCAGTTAAGCCCTATTTGTCTGTAGGAAGAATCGCTGAACTTGCTGCTGGATACTCACTTTCCATGTGCAGCTTTCAAACGGTAACTTTTACCAAGTGTGCTTGAAGAGAAGTGTAAGTCGTTTAAATAACCAAAGCAGGATAATGCTCGAAAGTCATCCCTAAAGATCTACGACCTATAAATATTTCATCATTTCTTTTTAAGACCTAAGACGTATAGAAAAATTGATTGATTTCCATTTAAGGGAAAAGTTACAAGACTTCTGTCTATGTCTCAACATGCCTTCTGTAATGGAAAATCGGTACAAGTGGCGGTACACAACTTAGTTCTCACCATCAAATACTCCCTTCAATGATCATAAGTAACTATGGTTGCTTTCCTTGACATCGCACGTGCTTTTAACAATGTGGAGGCATCTGCAATTAAGTCTGTTCTTACATCTCTGAAAGCAGAAAGTTCGCTTGGGGAGTTAACACATTTAATGCCGACTAGCAGAAAAATTAACTCAAAACTAGGCAACTCTTCTGCTAGAAGATTAGTTAGTAGAGGGACACTGCTAGGTGGTGTTCTACCCCCTGATCTGGATGCGAAGGATTTGAGAGTGATTGTCTGTGTGGATGACGAGGCTATAACGATTTCAGGAAAGCATCTTAATACCCTAAAAGAAGGCCTTAGACAAACCAATACTCAGGCTTATCGGTGTGCTCTGGGTGTCAATCCACTCTGCACTCTGAACGACTGAAATTAAGTCTCTTATTCGACTTTTTCAATCATTGTAGTGTGTTCAAGGCACAACTTTTGGCAAGAAATCTTGTTTTAGCCTAAAGAACACTGGATACTAACATCTGATATTCGTATTTTCGCAGATAGTAAGGCCGCTATCAAATCACTGGACTCTGTCTCTACAAACTTTATAAGAGTAAATAACTTTCGATCTCTAACGGAGATGGCACAATAGTTTAATATTCACCTTTGCTGGGTGCCGGACCATAGAGACATTCCAGGAAATTGTAAGGCAGATTAACATGGCTAGGCGTATTCTCAAATGACTTTTACAGAAGCTGTATGGATGAGGAATAGGAAGAAACATGACCTGATTTAGCTCAAAAACGTTTTAAACGATCTCAATCATATTGACATAACCAGTCTCTTGCGTTTCGTAAGGGACTCAAAGTGGTTTTATTAAGCTTAGAAGAAAACCTTAAGATGTTGTATTAAAATAGGCTAATAAAATGGCCTTAGTGTGTCCTACTCCATCCCAGACATCCACTTTAATCGAAACTAACCAAATGTATATGAGAAAGGACGATTCCAGATACGCTTCAAACATGAACTGTATGCAATCTACCTTAAATAAGATATCGTAAAACTAAATTAAGTTTGGTGGGCTCCAGAGAGCTGGACACCTAGCTCCCATGTGCTAAGAGTAGTTTATTTCATGGTAAGAGACTGCTACGCTGACGATCCATGCTAAATCTGGATTGATGGTGTAGACCAGGACGTCTGAAGCCTTGGGGTGTGTAGATATTCTAGGCTCTCGATCTGGATAAAAGGCTCTAGAACTAGGCCAGGACCGGTTCTTGATTGCAGACCGTTTAATAATTCATTTGCGCAAATGGTAAACATATTTTTAGCAGTTTCTTAAGTCAAAATTTTTGGATTCCAAATAATAGGTCTGTTTAAGTTTGTTTGCTTTGTTAACTTTCCATAAGAAGTTATTGAAATCTGTCCGATTTGTCAAATTGAAAATTTTGACATTTCTCGACCCTAGAGTCGGAATAAAAGATGTTTAGAAAGATGTCTGTGCGTTCGTGTGTACTTACGTTCGCGACTTTTTTTTCGTTGTCCATAGCTCAAGAACCAGAAAAGATATCGACTTCAAATAAAAAAAGAGGCTGGGATGCGACCCACACTGATAACTTCCCATCCCGTCTGTCGATTTGTCTTCCTTAAAAGTTTGTCAATATGTACTCGTATCAATTTTTAAGAAATTTGCGTACTATTTTTTTGCAGATTTTATTTTTTATGAAAAAACGGACTGTGGGATTTTAATATAAAAATTACTGAATATCGAAAACAATACTTTCTGTGAAATAAAATAAGTTTGAAGCCAATATTCTTACTTTTTGAAAAGCTATCTGAGTCGAAAGTTAATTTTTATCAAGTTTTAATATTATTTTTTTTAGAGTTTTAATTTTTGTAAAAAAACTGTCAATTCGATTTTTTTTCCAAATTTTACTGAATGTTGACAACAATATTTTTTGAAAGATGAAAGTAAATTAAAGCTAATATCTCAAAGTTCTGAAAAGATATTTGAGTCGAAAATCAATTTTTACCAACTTTTATTATTTTTTTTAGGTTTTTATTTTTTGTAAAAAAAACTATCAATTCGATTTTTCTCAAAATTTTATCAGATGTCAAAATTATTATTCTTAGTTGCACAAAATTTTGGAGGTGACAATTTTTTTTTAGTTTTTTTGGTTTATAAAAAAAACGTTAAATGGATTTTTCTCAAAAATTATATTTTTTTGATATCACGTTACAATATATTATATAAAATTTAATTCAAGTCTCTAGTTTTTGGTTCGTAAGATATTTAGGGTTAACCAAAATGTTGACCTTTTTTTCAAACTGCTATGGTAAAAAACCACCCACGCAATTTCCTTGAGACCCCTTTCTGCATTATTATTAAATTCCCATAGGAAGTTTTTGTAATGGGTCCGATTTGTCAAATTGAAAATTTTGACATTTATCGACGTTTCAAGGTCCCTAGTGTCGAAATAAAAGATTTTTAGAAAGATATCTGTGATGAAAATCTTATCTTCAAAACAATTTTGTGCAACGCAAAATAAAGTTTTTAACATCTGGTAAAATTAAAAAAATCGAATTGACAGTTGGTAAAAATTGATTTTTGACTCAAATATCTTTTCAAAACTTTGAGATATTGACATTAAACTACTTTCATCTTTGAAGAATTTACGCGAGTTTACATAATTCAAGGTTTATTACTTTAATACCTATACAATGAAATTTAATTATATACGCGAAAAAAAATATTAATTAACGAAGAAGATTGGTGGACGGCACAGTGAAGCTGACAGATGTCAGTAGCGGAAAAGGGTGTCTTATTTCTTCGCTTCACGTCATCTGTCAGATACAACAATTTTTTAAAAAATATTGTTGTCAAAACTCAGTAAAATTTTGAGGAAAATCTAATTGACAGTTTTTTGTACAAAAATAAAAAAACCTAATAAAAAAAAAAAACAATACTAAAACTTGGTAAAAATGTACATTCGACTGAAATAGTTTTGCAAAAATAAACAATATTGTCTTCAAACTCTTTTTATTCCACAAAAAATATTGTTTTCGATATTCAGTTCTTTTGTTTTTTATAAAAAACAACAGTCCGTTTTAGAAAAAATATAATCTAAAAAAAAGTACGCAAATTTGGTTAAAATTGATGTTCGGTTCTTGATATCTTTCAAATTAATTTCATTCATCTAATTTGTAAATATTTTAGAAATCTACTAAAATTGGTAGAAATTTGTTTCCGACTAAAAATCTCTTTAACCAAACAAGATTTTCAACTAAACTATTTCCTTATATGAAAAACTAGCTGACCCGCCAAACGTTGTTTTGTCATATAAATAATTTTTAGAGAAGATTTTGCTAGAAATTAATAAGTTATTGTAAGTTTGTAAGGATGTGGTATGTAAATGGGAGAGTTATAGAGCACTGTTAACGGTGACAAAATATTAAAATAACAAATCACCAATTTTGTTTTAATTAATATTATATACACATCGCTAATTATGCAGACTTATGAATGTAAATAAAAACAAATATGGGTAAAAGATCCTAAACAGCTGACGTAAGCATGCAAAAGTGTCTTTCATCCCCTTATTAGATACAATACTAAGCCATTTTGTTTTACTTTTCCGTTTTTTATATTTATAAAGTGCATTGATATAAAAAAACAAAAACAAGTTCATCAACCTTCATATGGAAGCTCTTTATGTAAAACATATGCAAGGATAGACTCAAATAGAATGAAGGAAATTGTGTTGAATTTTTGGGTAGAAAATTAATTATATTTTTTTATATATAATATTTTTCTCTCGCTCCCGCTGTATTTCTTTACATTCGATACTAACGCCAACGATTTGGCATCTAGTCGCCCTAAAAGTGTCTGCTCATGAGAGTACTATGGTTTTTATATACAAAGATCGCGCGGTTTTTTTGACAAATAAAATGGCATTTATACCGGAGATCCAACCTTCAGTTGTAAATTATGCGGTGGCATGCCTGGTGACCCCAATGAGTTCAAAAACTTTACAGCTTCGGTAGCATCACAAACTGTATCAATAGATTTTTATGACACCAAGTTTCCTGGTAACAAATGTTGAATCTTGAGATTTAATTAGTTGACATCCACATTTTTTGCCTGCTAAAATTGCTCTTTTTGCCAGCATGATGTTCAAAAGTTTTAGAAGCAGGGGAAATGAAATTAACAAATGCATAAACCTCGAACCGAATTCTGCAAAGGCAAAAGTAAAGAACTCTTCCAAACTCGTCCGTTTGTGCAGGATGACCATGGATAGCAGCTGCTTCATAAAGGTTGGAAACAACTTAACAGAACCTTTCGATGTCAAAAAAGACAAGTTGATGGGATTTCTTTAACATATAATAGTGCACGTCATTACTAGAGGCTCAATCTTCCAAAAGACTGTCCAATTACTGGCATAAGCTGATGGCGTTGACATATTCGAAAGAACGTAATGTCTATGGGGCTTCAGTAAGTATTGAATCAAAGGCGTCAAAAACGGGTTTAGCATCACCAAGGATTAACAATGCCGAACGTCTTGGTCAAAACTTCATCATTGACAGACGTAGTTAAGAACTTTGTGTACCTAGGCTCCGCTATGAACGTAGAAAACAACACCAGCGCTGAAATTAAACGAAGAATTACTGTTGCTAATCTTTACTTCTTTGCAGCTCCGCTAAGAAAGCAATTGAGAAGTATAGTAGAGCGACGAAAGTTTCGCTATATAAGACCCTCATCATCCCCGTCCTGCTATACGGTGCAGAAGTATGAACTACTCGCATGACAAAAGCCGATGGAGGCACTTTTTGTCGTCTTTGTTTTATCTACGGTCCCCTATGTATAGAAGGTAAGAAAGATATAAGTCCAACGTTTAAAATGGTTGGTCACGTAGAGCGCATGAAACCAATGCTCAGGGCTTGAAAGCCTTCGAATCCACATCCAGAGGACAATGCAGTAGAGAAAGACCGCGAATCAGGTGGTGCCCACAAGTTGAATGTGACCTTACCCAACTTGGAGTGCGTAACTAGAGCCATCTAGGAATGTAGCACTACAACTGCATTTAACTCCCTCTCTCCATCGTGCACTTTTTAAAACGCTCTAGATTAAGAGTGGTTAAATTTTAAAGGTTGATGTTTTTTTTTCGAATAAAAGAAAAATTATTTGGGAAATATTTGTAACTTATTTTTATTATGATTACTTAACTATAATTTAATTATACACGGAGCAAAATATTGGCCAAATAGCCGCCGCCGAACTCGGCAGCACACCTGCATCCGATGGGCCAGATTTTCGATGTTTTTTAGCTGTGTTGCAAGTAGCACTGTCCTGTTGAAACCACATATTGTCCACATTCATATCTTAAAATTCGGGCCATAAAAATTCGTTATTATCTCACTATAGCGAACACCATTCACAATAACTGCCTGGCCGATGATGCCGTCATGTCAGCCCGTTAAACCACACCACATCTGACCCACTCTTTGTTGGAGCGTTGGATTTTTTTAAACCACTGTTGCCATTTCCTGACACCATGCTTACCACTGAAGACATTTAAAATGATCAAGAGGCTTAAGCTCTTGCGTCAGTTGCATCGTGTAAGCATATAAATGAAAGTTTTTATGAATAGTGTTCAATAAAGACGAGCGTGATCGGTGCAATTTTTTTTGTTTGTACGCACATTTGTACTATTAATTGACCGAAAAAACAGGAAGTGCATTTTGATTTGAACCACCATCTTCATAATAAGTCTGAATTACTTGAACGCGTTAACAGCTTGCGTATTTTTCCATTGTTCATATTGAATTACTCTGAGATTGAGAAATTTCAAATGAATTGCAGCAAACAACTTGAGGTTTAGGTGTGGCGATATCATTATCATCATGGGAGACTTTAATGCCAAATTTGGGTGTGATAACGTAGGCCTCGAACGAGTTATGATATGCTGAGTTATGGTAAGCATGGCTAAGGACAACGTAACGAAAATAGTGATATGCTTGTCGACTTCTGCAACGTTCTTCAACTTGTGATTGGGGCTTCTTTATTTCCCCCCAAGACCTACTACAAAATCACCTGGGAATCTTCTGATGGTCGAACTAAAAATCAAATCGATCACTTCATTTTGCAGCAGAATTGGAAGAAGTCACTGTGCGATGTTCGTAACGAAAGAAAAGCCTGTTCCAGGTAGTGAACATCACTTGCTACTGGGTTTGCTTTGCTTACGAACAGCTGCTGTACAGTATCGCTCAGAGGGTATAGCAAGGTGTCCAAGATTCAACACAAACGTTCTAAATGACCCTAATGTACGTCGTAATTTCGTAACCGCACTTGGCGACAAAGCATCGAGCGTAAAAAATGCTGGCTTATCGGTAGATACTTTGTGGGGCCAAACTAAGAGCGCTTCCATGGAAGCTGGAACTGAAACCATACCCAGTCAGACAAGAGCTAGAGATTCCTGGATATCCCGAGACACCTGGGACAACATCACATATCGAAGAACACTTAAAATTAGAATCGATTCGGAAAGTGATGCTCATAAGACGTGACAAGAGGGCAAGGGTGGAGAAACCTGAGGAAAATACGGAACATGCTGCAGGAAGAGGGGACGCAAGGGAGTTGTATAAAATCACTAAGGACATTGCACTAACACTAACTATCCCGTGTTAGATTTGAATGGCAACCTTTTAGTGACGATAGAAGATCAGATACAAAGATGGTTGGAGCCCTTTTGTGCGCTGCTAAATGATGACCAATGCAGAATTGAATCCACAATTGAACAACATGCGCAGATCTTCTGGGGGTGTTGACACCAGTTCTTCAACGAGTGCAAAGATAAGTAATGCGATACATCTTCTAAAGAAAAACAAAGCAGCTGAACTTGATGGCAATCCCGCAGAATTCCTAAAAGCAGAACCTGAGGCAGCTTCCCGTATTTTGCTTAAACTCGTGCAAGCGGTCTGGGAGAGTGAAACTTACCCAAGGGACTGGAAGGATTGAGTTATTGTAAAGTTACCAAAGAAAGGAAACCTCAAAAATTGTAATAACTGGCGCGGTATCACAGTTATGTCCGTTTTTCCGAAATTAATGGCAACTATTATTCTCGAGAGGATTAAGTCCAAAATCGAGTCTATAGACATAAAGCGGGGTTTCGCAGTGGCCATTCGTGATTGAACAATTATCTGAGTACCAATCAAAGGTTTACCTAATGTTTTGTAGATTTTGAGAAGGCTTTTGATCGGGTCAATCGTGAATGCATCTAGATATCGCTTATTGCGCGATTAATCCCTGAGAAAATTGTCGCTGTTATTAAACAATCGTACAACAACACAAGGTGTTTTGTGTTGTACAATGGACAGCTTTCCGAGTCCTTCGATGTGCGTCAAGGAGTGAGACAAGGAGATGTCTTGTCACCAATTCTGTTTTTGCTGGCGATTGACGATGTGACGATGTATCCAATGGAGTCTGTTTGACAAGCTTAGCCACATAGATTATGCTGACGATATACGTGTCATGGCGAAAAACACGGCAGGCTTAAATCGCTGCAATTGAATGGAGCTGGCTTATGGATGCACACAAATAAGACCAAAGTAATGACCACGGGCCAAAGCACACACATTATTCTAAGGCAGGGGACCATAGAGGAGGTCGAGCAGTCTAATTATCTGGGAAGTTTTATAGCTTTCGATAGTGGAACGGACATGGATGTTAACAGCAGAATAAACGAAGCCCGTAGTGCATTTGGAATCCTTTCTCCTGTGTGGAACTCAAGTAAAGTATCGCTAGGCACCAAGTTAAAACTATTTGAATCCAACGTCAAATCAGTGCTGTTATATGCTTCTCAAACATGAAAATGCTCTGCCAACATCTCAAGCGGACTACAAGCTTTCGTTAACCGTTGTCTGCGCTCTATTCTGAAAATATGGTGGCCGCAAATATACTATACTACTGTACTATTTGTTGATAAGTTATATACATTTAAATGTACTCATTTTTATTTTCATACATATATTTTATAGCTCTTTCAATTACAAATTCGTGCTGCTCCAATTTAACACAGTTATCTCTTAAGGAAAAGCATAATTTTATGTTAAAGGAACTTTTCTTTTTTCAATTTTATGTTTCCCTCCAAAAGTCCTTAAGTCATTGAATTATAGAAAGTAAATATAATACTTCCATCCTTCGGCAAGTCAGCATCTTAAATTATCATCAGTCACGATCACAAACGCGTTTTCTTATCCTCATACCCATCTGCACGTTCTATATGTATTTGTTTGGCCAATCCGAAACCCCGCAAGTTCAAATAGTCCTTCAAAGTATCATCCCTCAAATTTAAAAATTCAAATTGCGTTGAAGAGAAAACGGACCATCGACATCGGCATCGAAGTCATTCTTTTGATTTTCGACTTTAAAAATAAAACAAAAATTTCGTCCTTTTTTTGTTGTTGTTTATCATCCAAAGTCCTCTCGGAACGCATATTTTATTGGATTTAAATATAAAAACAAAATAAAATAAACACGGAAATGCCATAATGTGTGTGCATAACCAAATTTACAGAAACAAGCTTTACTACATTTTGTTGTGGGCCTTCGGTCGTCGGTCGCCGAACGACAAAGGTTGAGTCCTGAGTGCGTATCTTGAGGTTATACCTTTTTCCGATGGTTTGGGTTGAAGGACTCACGTAGGCATCGTTTACATTTGTTCTCACTGCTGCTTCTACAAACATATATGTACATGCGAGTAGATATTGAGAAGGATGCTAGGATAATAAATGAAATTGCGGTCGCGTAGCTGAGTTGAATATGAAAATAAATACCGCTTTTATATCTTTAAAAGATATTCGATAAGATATGTATGATGTGTATTTTATATAAATGTATCTAACCTATATCTACCAGTATTTTATGGCTACTTATTTTGTCTGTATACGAGTGTGTGTGGTACAGAAGGAAGAATCTAATTTGAGGCAATGAACATGAGAATTCACTTTGGATTTTCAATTTGAAACTGTTTTTTTTTACAAAATGTCACAAGTTACAAGTTAAGAGTGGTACATGCGAGTACAGTACATACGTCAAGTAAGTTTAAGAAAATATGTATGTTTTGAAAATTTGAGGTTTGAAAATGTGGTAAATGATAAAATATGTTTTAGATACGCAATGGATGGCGTTCAACTCATCTTTAAATCCAACCTTAAATTATTTAATCACATCTTTACTTAAAAAAATACACAGGGTGGGTCATCTGGAGGTTTCATTTTAGAGCGTAAGTTTTTTTTGGCACTTTTCTTTTTATCCGATGGAAATCTTTAAAACGCATTTGGTAGGTAAGTGTCGATATCGAGTAGTGTGGGGCTATTAATGCATTAAAACCATTAATCAGGACTAACCTATGATAAATCGACCAAATAAAGGGTGTTTTTTAAAAAGTATATAATTTGAAAAAGAATACAACAAAGATGTTTTTTTTTTTAATCGACAAGAAAAATAATTTATCCAAATATTATTTCCTGGCATTAAAAGTCATATATGATTTCTGACAGATGATCGTCACGGTTAACTGAGACGTAACCTAATCTCGAGGTCCAATTATCGATGACCATTTATAAATCCTCAAATTTTGTCCTCAAAGTGGTCCACCTTTTCGAGTTAATCGTCGTAGACT
Organism: Eupeodes corollae; assembly: GCF_945859685.1. NCBI lineage: Eukaryota > Metazoa > Arthropoda > Insecta > Diptera > Syrphidae > Eupeodes > Eupeodes corollae. The sequence goes on from NC_079147.1 coordinate 66,825,643, forward strand.
AGAGACTGCACATGATAAAATAGTCAAGTGGCGTTAAGTCGTACGGTCTTGGAAGACAATTAACACTTCCACAATATTAAACTATAGAGTTTTGTTTAATTTAATCAATTATAAAACGAGCTGTGTGATATTTTGCGTCGGCCTCCTTGTTGAAACTACAGCTCCTGAAGATCATGGCTGTATAATTCATGAAAAAAAAGTCAGCTTTCATTGCTATTTAGCAGTCACAACTGACTGTGTAAAGTTCTTGTAGTTTTTGAACATTATTCCACCAACCCATATATCAAATCAAACAAACAGTTTTTGTGGCTGAAACGGTGTCTCAACATTCACTGAAGTATGCCTTCAACCAAAAATGAGCTTAATCGCTTCATAAAATTCGTGATGTTGGAAGCGTCGTTCGCTACGTTTTTTTGTCGTCCATAGCTAAAAAACCAGTAGAAATATCGAGTTTAAATAAATTTTGTTATACAGATAAAAATGCAGAAAAATGCAGAAAGGACTCTCAAAAACATTGAAAAAGAGGCTGCAATGAACCAACAATGATAACTTTCCATCACGTCTGTCGATTTGTCTTGCTTAAATTATTTTATAGGTTTCCGTGTTTTGTTAAAAAAGTTGTTGGGTTAATTATTTTTAAAAATTTTAAAATTACCAACAATATTTTGCATGCGATGAAATAATTTGATTCCAAAATCAATTTTAGTTAACGAGATTTTAAGTCCAAACCAATTTTTATGAATTTAAGTCACATTTCTTAAATTTTTATAAATTGGATGAATGCAATTTATTTGAGAGATATCAAGAACTGCGTACTATTTTTTGTAAATTTTATTTCTTTATGAAAAAACGGACTGTTGGATTTTAATAAAAAAAAAAAACTAGTGAATGAATAAAAAGACTATATTTTTAATTTTTCAAAAGTTATTTGAAACTTAATTTTTACCAAGTTTTAGTTTTTTTTTTTGTAAAAAACCTATCAGTTATTTGCGTCGAAACTCAATTTTTAGCAACTTTGAGTAACGGTTTTTTAGGTTTTTATTTTTTATAAAAAAAAAACTGTCAATTTGATTTTTCTCAAAATTTTACAATATGTTAAAAATGACAATGAAGTTGGAAATGTAGACAATGAGGATATTTCATTCTAATCTGTCATTCTTGATTTTTCTTTCGCAAGGTTTATTTTTATTTAGAAAGGGTGCGTGTTTCAATTAAATATCGAAAAATTGAGTTCTTTTATATTTATTAAAATTATGTCTGGTCGACGCAAAAATCAAGCTGGGTTTTCTTTTGATGAAATCCAACAACATATATGTAGCATATTACACAGTGTCCAATACAAATTTACATAACACCGCAGAAAGCCGTCTGCGAAGCCACAGGTAAATATAGAAACGTATTAGAAAAACCATAAAATCGTATTATTTATGAACCATAATGCTTTAACTTTCAATTGGGAAAGGAATGCCTGCAAACCATCCCAAACACCTGCGGCATCTAAATCCGGTGATTGTTTCTATGATTGTTTTTATTGATGACAGTGATCTAAGCTCGAGCTCCGGCATTCAAAACTTTGAGACAGTAGTAAAAAATTTTGCGTTTGTATAAAATTTATAACTGACAAATGTTAATTGTTAGATTTCTATCTGTTTTTCAAACGATGTTGACAACAATAATGTTTATGTTTCAAATAGCTGTGTAATTATTTTCATTTTACTAAAATAGATCAAATTTAATCTGACGCATTCTCTGTAGGAAGCAGCTGTCAAAACGAACCCATTGAACAGTTTTTCAACTCATGTTCCAACAACAACAACTCTTACCTATACTGATTCAAGCGAAATTCAATCACCAAAAGTTGCGACTACAACAAGCTCATCATTTTCACTGAGTTCCGACAGGGCCCACAGAACGATTTTGGAATATTGCCTCTTTAAAACATCCATACATTGACTTGCAGACAATGATGAATTGTCTACACGAAGACAATCGTTAAATCTACATTTTTTTGTCTATGTGTCACAAATCATTTTAAAAGCTCTTCTTGGAATACTGTCCCAAGAGGCTTAAATAAGTTAATAGAGCACCATTCCAGAGATGAGCGTTATATTCCAGTTTCGGAAGTTTATAGACGAAGAGATAAATTTCGTGCCACTTCTCAAAAAACCTAGACAGCTTGCGGCATTTGTAACGACATCGTATATGTGATACCCAACAAAAGGTGCTTGCTAATGCACATTCCGAGGATGTCAAAATATTCAGTTTCGTTGATGCAAGTGCTACCCATAGATATTGGCAAAGAGGGTAGATCTCGCTTTAACTATACAGCATTGGGTTTTCGAAGCATTAAATTCCACGCGGTTTTTTATTCTCCATACTACAATATCGGAATTTAATGAGCTTATAATATTTTGCCGTTGTAGTTTCACATAAGAAGAGGAGGGTTGTGAGTGAGTCTGGAAATGAATAAGAAAAGCTTAGAGTGCTTTTGTCAGCAAAACATTTTATTGGTTTTGATGTAGCAGACTGGAGATTATTTATAAAAATACTTCAGATTTTAATCCATCCAAAAAAAACTTTTATTGAACGGTTCGAAAGAACATTTCTAATCCAACGAAGAAGAGATTCGTTAATACCAAAAGCACGCATTTTCGATAAGAAAACAAGATACCAGACTTTATCAAATGCCTTTAAAATATCAAGTGAAATAATCTTACTGTCTAAAAAACTATGTAAAGATTTGTTCCACTTTTTGATGAGATAAACCATGAGAGCACCACTGGACCTACTGCTAGGAAAGCCGTATTGCCGGTCATTAAGAAGCTTCCGTTCTTCAAAATTTCTCTTAAGCTGACAATTTGGCAGCGTTACCTTGACCTTAGAAATAAGGGACGAGCGGTTGATAATTTGCGGGAGAAAAAGATTCGAATTTTTTTTGGGATTGGCTGAACAAATACATTTTTCCAACTGCTCGAAACGAGGCCAGAAATAGCAGAGCTTTGATTTGCAGTCCTCCATATTCAATACCACCAGTTTAATATTTCAAGTCATTTATATAAAGAGCGAAAAGATCTGGACTAAGGGTGCAGTCTTGTTGGATTCCTGGCTGAGTTGCAAACCAATCCGATTTATTTTCTTCCATTCCAAACTGCTGACTTCGTGTCTTTGTATATGTTTTGAATTAGTTTTTCAAACTTTTGAGCCATACCAAGTCTTTAAAGCTTGTAAATATGAGCATCGCAATCTACGGAGTCAAACTCCGCTCTAAGGTCTACAACAAAAACACACAATTTTTTATTTCTTGGAAGAAATGACTCTGCAATACTCACAAGCACATGATTAATGGTGGATTATCAAGATCTAAAACCAGTTAGGAACTCACTTCAGAGATTTTTCGAAGCTATCAAGATCAAGTCGATTCTGTAGCGCATCAGTGAACGTTTTTTATGTGATAGTGAGGAAATTACTCCATAGTTCGATGGGTCATTAGTTATACCTTTTAAATGTATAGGAAAAATAAGCGGTTCCTTAAACTTATCAGAAACTATTTCATGTACAAGAACTTGGTTTACACACTCAGCGTTTGGATAAGGATATTGGACCTGTACATACAAAATTCAACTTGTATTGGGTCAGCACTAGCTGCTTTACAATTTCTAAGTTCAGCTTAGTATTGAAACCTTTAGATTTATGTTAGCTGAATATAAAATTACTCAAAACCCTTTGAAACTCAAATTTCGAAATTCACGGAGTTTTTTAGGGTTTTCATATCAATACGTTTCAAACGATCTTCTTAAGGTTGAATCGTAAGATTAAATTCATCGGACCACGGAAGTCACAATATCGTTCATGTTATAACTTCGGGAGGGAAAATGTAATCGGGTACGGGAAAATGTGTTCATGTTGGAGTAAAGTAGATAGAAGGTACTTGAAAACTATTTATTTGTATTTCATAAGAGAAAGAACTGAATCATTATGACACGGATCAAAGGATCAAGGTGGTTTACTTTAGGAAATCCCCAAATCATTCAATAGAAATCCAATTCAAAATAGTTCTTTTAAGAAACTTAATAACTGGGTGTGTTTCAAGAGTGGATAATTCTGCCCAAAGATTATCCGCTTATAAGGTCTGATTGACTCAGGAAATGAAGAAGCGGTACCATTATTTTCGCAGTTTGGAAGTTATATCGATTTAAGTTAAACAATGATTTTGGGCTAAAAATAACCTTTTCTACGTTAACAAATAGAACATTTAACCCTTCGTAGCCTAAGAACATACGAAATCATTATTTTTTTTTTTGAAAAAGGTTCGGTTTTGGAATATGAAAACACGTATTTCTTAGAAATGTTAACAAATTATTTTTCAAGGATTTATTTCACATTTAAAGGATTGTGACATAACTGTAACATTGAGATTAAGGAAAAAAAATAATAGTTATGTGGTATGATCGAAAACAACTATTTTGTTTATTGTAACATAATGCTGCACCGCATTTTTCGCAAATTGTTTGCGTTACTCCTGTTTACTTAGGAAACTTGCACCGTATCCTCTTTTCTTCCCAGATGGGCCAATGGCCGATGCTGCGCGGGGCCATTATGGTTTTTTGCTTGAATTTCATAGATCTTCGACTCTTTATGTTAGGCTTCAGTCCAAGCTTACATAAGGTCTCACCTACGTCAAGTCAAAAATCAGCTGAAGACATTTGTTTGTCAGTGAGATTTGTTGCCTTTCTGACTCTTCGGTATAACAGCCAAGTGATGTCTAATAGATGATAGAACAATATAAGGGCGATCAATGTGTATGTGCTCCTATTGGACTTATCGTAGCGTCTAACTTGGGTCTTAGGCAATTCAACAGCAAAAGATGATAAAAGAGTAACAACTTTGTTGTCCTTCCATATAACATTTGACACATCGATACCATCCATGTCTGCCACATATTCAACTTGAAATCCTCGTTCTTTTTTCGTTACTTCCTTGTCAGTGAGCAATTTACAATCAGGAATTCGATTGTGTCGTACTGTCCCAAGACCCATTATACACTCTTTATTCAAATATTCCAGTAAAGGCAGAGAAGTGAAACAGTTGTATTTTTCGAGCCATTCTGACAATTTTATAAGTGAATCCTGAAACCCCGCTGAGAACAAATATCTTGAACCCTAATTTTTGGTGTTTCTTTGGATTGTACCGCTTCAAATTACTCCTTGCTTTAGTGGAGCAAATTTGTTCATCCACGCAAAGATATTCTTCCATAGGAACTCCACTAAAAGTTGCGTTTAATTGGTCCACGATCGGTCTACGAGCAATTTTAAAAATCCTGTCACTGTTCGGTGCATTACGGCTGGCAAGTTAGAATTGTCATTGAAATGTATATATTGTCTAATTTTCTCAAGCTTTTGTTTTGACATTGTTCCTTGTATCATAGGAGTACCAATAGACGAATTCCAAGGACTGGTTACCCTCGGAAGTTGTATCAGTGACATCATATAAGTTGCTCCAATGAACTGCTGGATGTCGGTTTCAGTAACTTGAAATGGTTGGTTAGGATTTTTCTGAATGATGTAGAGATTTGTTTGTTCAGCGATAAAACAGATCAATTGTTTGGGAAAAAAATAGGAAAAGAACTGAATGGGTGTACGAGCTTCAATAAATTTGGTGGTAGACTAGAATTTCACGTGAATCGAATTTGTGGGTTGTTTTTAAGCAGGTTCTTTTTTTCCATTTAAATTCTGGCTTTTGCGGCTTTTGATTAGTCGAAATTGGTTGACTTATTGGCTGTTCCGGATCTTGAAATGAGGGTCCAGCAATAGGTTCACTGCGTTCAATATCTTCAATGATTAAATCTACGTCAATGCCGTTATTTTCTTCCACACCAGGAAAGGATTCAATATCTTCCAGTTGTGGTTGATAATCGGGATCAATAAGGCTATCATCATCGAAATCGAATTTGGGTTTGTTACAGAATTGTCACATGGGGCTATAAAGGGTGTTTTGGGGCTTTGATGATTTGCTGCAGATTGCTGAGTGGTGGGATTATATTATATTCGGTGAACGGTAAGCGAAGACATGAATGTAAATGGAACAATAGAACCATATTCCCAAATCGTATTATGAGCTACCTTGATGATTTAACCGTAGTTATACAAATAGTTTGAGCTCTAATCTCAAGGCAACCATCATCATAAGGAAATTGTAGTGACTGGATGTGCTTTTTTGAAACCAGCCGAGGCAGTAACTTAAAAAAACGCTGTGTTCCATAAGCACAGGAATCGCTTGTCCTTCTTATAAAGCCTAATAAAATTTAAATTTCTTCATATATTGACTTTCTGAAAAAAGAAACTTCGTTAAGAGTTGTAAGCCACTGGGCCCTGGTTCTCTTCGTACTGTTGAGCCACCTAATGTATTTTTATTTTATTATTTTGTCCATGCTTTTTAAAGGGGAAACCATCAATCAATATTAAAGTTTGTTATGCAAACGAGAATAGAATTTGACAATTTCTATTTAATGCTTAACATTTCATCCTCATATTAATCGCATGCAACAAAAATCATTGTGGCATTGACATAATGATGTCCTGGTCAATGTTAAATGTCCTTCTACAAACCAAATGTCATTATTATTTGTTGAATTGTGGCTTAAAAATACATTATATATGTAGGTTAGGTACGCTTGAAGCCCCATCATAAAAAAGAATTGAAGCCGTTTCGCCGTTGCGTGCGTCGCGTCGTCGTCGTCGTGTGGTATTGTGGATGTGGGATAATAAAAGCTTTCAATAGCGCGCGCAATTTCCACATGACGGGACTACAAATAATGTTATTTATAAAATTGTAATTGGTGATGCATTCACTATAGAGCTATACTCTCGACCGTAACTACATACAATACTCTCCTATACAATAAACCCCTATAGTAATGTTCAAAAAATCCTTACCTGTTTTATTTGGTTTTGATTCAGGAAATCAAAAGGGAAATAAATATATACCATGTACAATATGTACTTAATTGGTCTTCCTATATGCACGTCTATTTTCATATATGTTTAATTGAACTATTTAATCAAAGTAATCGTGTATCGCATGTTTTGTTAAACAATAATCGGATTGTTATTTGAATTGTTTTGATAACAATAAAAAAAAAAATCTTTATTTTTATTTTTGTTATTTGGGATGTTTGCATTACAAACCAATATACATTGTAATTTTATGAATATCGATCAATTAGTGGCATTGGCAGTATTGAAAAAAATAATAATAATAATAAAAACAACAAAAATAAAAACAAACATATTTTGAAAGTTCAATATGGTTTTCCGATGAATTTAGTCATCATAAATGTAGAACAATATGAAAACAAACAAACTATATTTTGTTAAATTAAAACATTTCATAAAATATTTACTAAAAAGTTTCAGAACGTAAAGGAGTAATAAATTGGTACATTTTTAGCATCTTTTTACTCTGTCCAGTATAAGGTATAAAATTTAGCCGCATGAATTCAATTCGCAAGTTAACCATCATTGATATTTCGGAAATGCTATTATCGTCTCTTAATTTTTTTTTCTTTCAAGATATGATTAAGTAGAGCTACCTGGATAGGGAGCTTGTGGCGTCATAAATGTATTTGCTGTGTTCAAGTTCAATTCATTTTTATTTGTTAGTTTCTAATTACAATTTTTCTGAAGTTTGACTAAAATCTTAAAAACATGGCTTTGCCGTCTGCCCGATTGACAATCTCTAAACGGGGGTCTGAATTGCGGTATTAAATTTTGAGAACATACAAAAGGATTATAATTTTTTAGAAGAAAAAACAAAACAAAGTTCCACTACAAATCGTTGCCTTAATAAGTCTTTCTAAAAAGTTTCATTATGTTTTTGGATTCTGTAAGTTTTAGCTTTTCCATAAAAATGGTAAAGATTCATTTTATTTCGTTTGCAGTAAGGAAGCGCTACTTCTACTCTGAACGTCGAACTTGTCGAGTTGTAGAAGCTGAATAAGGTCAATGATTCTCGAGAATTTTCTCCAGATAAGTCCTGAAACTAAACGGCGTCCTTATCCCTCTACCTTCCCAAAATCATCATCCACCAACCATATGTCACCAACTCCCATCCCAACTCCCACGTATGTAATTGCGAAAGAGCTAGCAATGGTCCTATCTTCTATACTCCTTCTCACTCTAGGTAACCTAGCTGAATTGCTGTTACCGAATCTCAATCTTTTCCTTACACGTCAGAATGATGAATTAACATCAACTGACTCCTTACCCTTTCTCTTCCTCCCCAACCACCTCTCCTCTTTATTGGGCTGGATCTATGGTGTTAAAAGACCCGTGCCGATGATCAGCCTGGCTGGGGGCCCAATTCAAAAATAGTCCAGTCCTGGCGACCTCCGGATTAACTAGCCTTATCTGTACATGCGAATCTCTGTGCAGATGGACCTTTTTTCTTCGCGTCTCGTGGGACCAAAAATAAACAAAACTAACAACAAAAACAAAAATAAAAACAAATGTGAGAACGGTATCGCTTCAGGACCGGGCGGCAGCTTGGACCCTCCTCTGCTGCTGGTAGCAACGAGAATAAAAAGGTAGCGATACCTAATTTCAGTAGTGGCAGGGTTGTGAAAAATGGCCCTACCACTGCTACTGAGAATACTTCCAGAAATGGAAAACTCTCTAAAGGCCTTTATAGACAAAGGCGGCAAGCGGTGAAAATCTTGAAGGCCTCTGGTGCATCATCGGGGGTTGAAAAGACACCGCAGCAAACCGCTAGCGTCGAATGGGCCAAAAGCATACTTGCTACAAAAAAAATCCAATAAGGACTCTACGTCCAAAAGAGAAAGATCTCTTGAGGGGGCCGCACCGACACCAAAACGGCCTCGGGTGCATAACACCAGCAACCCCCTCAATCCCATCAGGAAACAATCTAGTTTCAGTGACGTCGCGAAGGGCAAAGTCGTGGTTGCGGTCATTGACAGGAGTGATGATGATGGCACAATATCGGCTGATCGTTGGCAGTTGGTCAAGATTAAGCTCTCGGGTGGTATTTTGAGCATTTTGAGAGAGTTTCCAGGACCACTTCCTTCCATAAGCGATGGGGGTTGGCAACAAGGCCATGTAAAACTCATGGTTTGTGGCGACCAGAGGTCTTGTGATCTTTACAAGCTTGCTGTCAGCCGGTTAGGTGAAGTTTGGCCAGGTGCGAAGCTCGAGGTTGTCGCTGTGGAAGACATTCCTAGCAGACCTAGAGCCCGCATCTGGATATCGATCGAACCTGCTGGTATCTAGGACATTCTCGAGATGGTCAAAGTGTGCAACCCGTCCCTTCCGACGTATAACTGGAAAATAGCCAAGCTAGAGGAAGTGAAGGGTCTTTATAGGAGCGCCATTGTGGTACTCAATAAAGAATCCTTATTATTATCCGTATTATTTAAGCCAGGACAAGACTTCCTTTATCGCCAAAAGTACCGCCTGGAACACGCTACAATAGTTTGAAGGCGGAAAGAGAGACTTAATTTCAGTCGTTCAAAGCACACACCTCCACCAACCTCTTCTTTTGTTTTTTGACGCATCTGTGTAAAAATAGATTGACGCATCCTCCAAGAATGTCCTATCCTCCCAAAAAGATCTGGGAGGTATAGAAATCTTGAAATTTCTGTCGAATTGCAGTTGGGGGATGGTGTAGTCTTTGGCTTTGGAATTGATTCTAAATACCTAAGAATTACGGAGTGGCCTATGTTGTTGTGAGTCCATTGCGACGAAGCTTTGAGGCGAATAGCAGAACTTGCAGCTAATTGTTTGCTTAATATGTCAAGAGATGTGAAGTAGAGTAAGGTGTCGAGTGCCGCAGATGGGGTCGTGCGAAGCGATCTGCTTATGCATAGTCGAGCTGAACGTTGGACTTTATTTCACTTATCCCTGTTTATACCTTTCTCTAAAGCAGTCCACCATACTGCCACACCGTACATTAAAATCGGTCTGATTACCGATATGTATAGCCAAAGCGTGATTCTGGGCTGTAAACCCCATTTATTACCAATAGCTTTTTTGCAAGAAAAGAGAGTTACAGTAGCTTTTTTGGCTCTTTCCTGTTCGTTTCGTTTCCAATTTAGTTTTTTATCTAAGACAAGACCCAGGTATTTAATCTCGTCTGATAATTTTAATTGGATTCATTTAATATAGGGAGAGTTGGAATTTTGTATTTCCTGGAATGTAAGACTAAATCGGTTCTATGTGGGTTTACAACCAGTCCACACCGATCCGCACAAAGTATTAGTCTGTCTAAGGCATTTTGTAAGAGTTCTTTAAAGTTGTTATGATGCTTTCCTGAAACTGCTATAGCAAGTCCTCCGCATAGGCTATCACTCTGAAGTCCTCGGCATCTAGACTAGTTAGGATTTCATTCGCCACTAGGTTCCAGAGGAGAGGAGATACAACACCACCTAACGGTGTCCCTCTACTAACGAATCGTCTACCAGAAGAGTTGCCCAGTTTTGAGTTAATTATTCTGCTAGTAAGCATTAAATGAATTAACTCCCGAAGCGAACTCTCTACATTTAGAGATGTCAGTGCAGATGTGTCCACGTTGTTAAAGGCACCTTCGATGTCAAGGAAAGCAACCATAGTGAACTCTTTATGATGGAGGGAATATTCGATGTGCGTATTAAAGTGTGTAACGCTGTTTCCATCGATTTACCTTTACAATAGGCATGTTGAGACGGAAACAGAAGTCTTGTATCAATACTTGCCCTTAAATGGATATCAGTCAATCTTTCCAAGGTCTTAAGAAGGAATGATAATAGATTTATAGTTTGTAGTTCTTTAGGATTGACTTGCGAGCATTTACCTGCTCTGGGTATGAAAACAACTCCATGCCGAGGTAACATGGGCCAGGCAAAGACAGCTGGTAAATATTGCCTCAAGGATTGGTGCAATTATGACAGAAGTCTTTTGAAATTCGGCTGGTATTATTCAATCTGGTCCTGCAGATTTAAATGGTTTGAAGCTGTTGACAGCCTATTGTAGCTTGTCCCTTGTGATCAGACCTTGTGGATATGTTGTATTTGAACGTATATAATTGTTGCAAGTCTCGGTAAGAGAAGAAAGAAAAAGGAAAATGAGTATCCAATAGTAAGTTCAGCGATCCATTACTTGAATTTGTCCAGGAGCCGTCTGCATTTTTCAAGCAGCTTGGCCTAGCTGGACCAGTTGAGAGAATTTTCCGTAACCTAGAGGCTTCAGAAATTTCTTCTATCGTGCCACAGAAGGATCGCCAAGAAGATCGCTTTCCTTAGTGCCAGTGAGAGGCTAGCCTTGCGGCTTTGGCCCATTTGAAAAGCTTCCTGCATTCTTTCCTGAGCAATGAAGCTCTGAGGCCCACCATTGTAGTTTCCTCTTTTCTCTTATGTGTATAAGTGGACAAGCAATTTCTAGCGATCTGTTCATAGCTGAGGTAAGGTCATTGACTTTGTTGTCAACTTCATTAGCGTTAGAGGAAGGACTAGATAGTCCAGATTCTAGTAAATTCTGTAATGAGTTCCTGTATGAAGCCCTCTTGCACTCTTAGGTAGAAATGGCGATCTCAAGGCAACCTAGCCTGAGATCCAATTAGCGCTGTAGTGTGCCGTTTTGATACCAAAAACTCGTTTGACCTTTGATTAAAAGGGATAGCTTTATAGAGAAGCTTCATAGCGATTATGTTAGAGCCATTTTATCGCATTGAGAAAAAAGATTAGGTCTCTAATCTTTGTCTCAGATAGCTCATCAAGTTCGTGAAAGAATGCTTTTCCAAAGTATTTCATTCTAGTGTTTGACAAAGCAGGAAATTTGCACAGGAAATGGATTATCGTTTCATTTTCTCTTTGGTCACTACAACTATGGCAAAAGGTGTTGTAAGAGATACTCGTACCTAACTTCTCTGCATGAACTCTTATAGGCCAATGTCCGGTACAAACCGCAACAATCCTGGCTATGTCTTGCCTTGGCCTGCATAGAAAATCGTTTGTACGGGTTTTATTATAGGTGGGCCATATCTTCCTAGATATAATGCAGTTGGGTAAATTGCTCCACCTTCGGTTTGATTCAGTTTGGTAGATAGAAAAGATTTTACAATTCATAGCACCAAGAGGAATGTTAACCATTTCCGCAAGTGAGCTATGAAGGTCCGATCCTTGCCTGGCTAGCTCGTCAGCACGTTCATTTCCCACGATACCACTATGGCCCAGAACCCAGATCAGGATAACACCGTGGTTAATATTCAGGCTCGCCAGCTCATCGCGACCAATTTAGATGAGGATATGGCTGAGTTAATGGCTTTGACAGCCGCCTGACTGTTTGTAAAAAAGGACACACTTCGGTTTTGGTTTGGGTTTTGTTTAAGTCTCTTACATGCCTCCCTTATTGCCAGCAGTTCAGCCTGAAAAACGCTAGCAAAGTCAGGAAGCCTAAAGGATTTGGCTACATTTAGGGACTCAGAAAAGATTCCAGAACCAACTCCGCACTCCATCTTTGAGCCGTCAGTAAAGATGCTTGTGTCGAAACCTATCGACACGATGTCATCCTCCCAATCCTCTCTGGATGTGAAAGTAAGTTTTAAACCCTTACTAAGGCTCAAAGTATAAGTGCGGAGTTGGTTCTGGAATCTTTTCTGGGTCCCTAAATGTAGCCAAATCCTACTGTCTACCGAGATAATATCTGAGGAAATCAATTTCGTTGTGTTGCTGTGACCATAAGGTTTTGACAACCAGCTGTTTGATTCCTTCAGCCTAATAGCGCTGCAGGAAACTATGTACTCATCGTCGATTGGTAGAAGATCCAAAATAACGTTTAAGGCGTCCGTTGGGCAAGTACGCATGGCCCCAGTGGTGCCCTCGCAAGCTGTTCTATGAACCTTCTTTAGCTTATAAATATTATAGGCTTGCTAAGAGCCACTACACACTCAAACCATATGTTAAGATTGGACGCACTATGGCTGTGTATGTCCATAAAATCATCTTCGGCTGAAGTCCCCACTTTTTGCCGAAAGTTTTGCTGCAGGCGTAGAAGGCAACACAGGCCTTCTTAACCTGTACTTCAATATTTAGTTTCCAGTTTAGTTTAGGGTCGAGTATAACTCCCAAATATTTTGCACTGGAAGACAATGATAAGATTTGACCATTGAGACGAGGTAGCGTGAAGGGCTGTACTTTAGTTTTGGTGGTAAAGAGCAACAGTTTAGTTTTACTGTGGTTAACTCCTAGTCACTACTAGTGGCCCAGTTGCTAACTTTCTTAAAAGCTGACTCCGTGATTTCACTAATCACAGAGGTGTACTTTCCTGACACCAATAGCACCAAATCATCCGCATAGGCTACCGCCTTCACTCCACATCTCTCTAATTTAACAATAGTTGTATCCATGACCAGAAGCCATAGAAGAGGCGAAAGGACACCACCCTGGAGTGTTCTCCTTCTCACGTGTTTTGTTGCTATTGTATTGCCTAGAGTGGCTCGACTCTGCCTACCACTGAGCATGGACATAATCCATTCTTGAATGAAGTCTTCTACACTGATGTTGATGTTAGCTTCGGTTATGATTTTGCACATCTCCTCCGGAGGTAATGGTGCATTATGGGCAAATTAAAAAGAGGCCAACAGCAAACCCTGTGTATTCTTATCTTCAAATCTGACAACTGTCAGATCGGGAGTGCTAAAATTTGGACGTAAAAACCTTTTAAATGTTTCTTAGCTAAAATACAAGTTCTGTTATTACCTTGGTCTTGATCTGCGGTTTTATAAAAGAGGTCGTATTGGTTGTCGTGGCTGCAGAGCTGGGGCCCGGCAACTCGCTGGGGATCTCAACTCCGCTTATAACATCAGCTTTGTCAGTGTCTGTTCCACGACTCTGCAGAATTTTAATTTTGGCATTCCTGATGCCAAAACTGAGTTTGTATTCGGCCTTTTCGAGAGCTCCTAGACTGTATTCGCTAATCCTCAGAAGGTAAGAGGCGCTGGTCTTCTGCGGTTCTTCTGCCTCAACTACAGCCCAATCGTGCATGGGGACCAGCGGATTTTGCCTCTCAAGACCGCGGATGAGGTCCTGTCCGCTTGGCTTTATGCTCATGGGCGGCAACCAAATGCGAGCCTTCGGTTGTCTAGGGAGGTCCTTAGCTGGGATAAGCTTGAGCTTCAAGCCCTCCCAGTCATTGCTAACCTTAGCAATGCTTTCACTAAGGAAATCCCTAGAAAACCTGTCCGCACACTTAATTACCCTATACCCCCTGAGCATCTTGCCAGAGTCAAAACTAGGGTAGGGGGCCTCACTGTTTGATAGAGTGTATGAAAACACCATCTCAGAGAGCTTGCTCTCGATAGACTTCCACACGTTCAGCAGACTTTTGCTGTTTGTGGAGTGCTCATCCACAACTGCTACGTTCAGGTCATCCCTGACAACCTCACTAAGAGTACGCAGTTGCGCTGCTCCAGAAGATGGTGCTTTCACTGGCTTTGTGCGGTCGTCAAGCTTGCTCTTTTTCTGAGACGTGCAGATCTCTACCTGAGATCTGTTTTGCTTAACGGCTTTTTCTCGGCTGGCCAGAAGGTTGTTGTATTCATCAACAACCTTTTGCTACTTTATTTTATCTTGGGCGTCCCTCTCATGAATCACTCCGGTCTCTTCATTTTTGGCAATCTTGGTAAGAATGTGAGAGGCCGTTTTGAAGCTGTTCCTGAGAAGAGCGCCTTTTGATGTTTTTTTGGTTCCTCGAGTTGCACTGCTATCGAGGGTTTCGGTTTTGTATACGGTTTAGGAAGTATAGGAGTGCTATGAATAGTAGGCAGTGCTATTCATAGCACTCCTATACTTCCTGTGGTTTTGGGTTGCTCGCAAGTCATGGAACTACCAGCTGTAAATGAGCTCCCCTTCAAAGTCTCCTGGCTGGAGGCCAAGAGTTCATCCCCCAAGTCTGTGGATGGTCATGTCTAGTTCGTCCATTTTATAAAAGTTTTTGAATGTTGGTCTCACGAGTAGGTCGGGAAAAAACAGGTCAGCCCCGTCAGAGCCGATATACCGGGGTAAGGCAGAAGATAAGACGGACCTGAAAATGTAACAGAATTAATGGCTGCTTCTTAGCTAGGAATTCTTAGTAGTTTGAGAGCAAGGCAAATACAATCTACTTTTCCAGTTGAGGAAAATTAAACTAAGAACAGTAGTTTCTTCATAGGAAACACTTTAAGATCTTTAATTGCATTCATTTAAATTTTCTATTCAAAACAATTTCCCTTAAATATTTCTTAAAACTTATAATCATCTGTTCGTAACTTTAAAACAAAATCTGTAGTTTTTTGTAGAAGTATTGTTATACTGGAAATGATTGCGAGCTTACAACTTTTCATAAATCATCGAAGCTCTTCTAACTACGATATTATTCCATTTAAAAAATTAAAACATGAAATTAATGAATCAAAAATAAATTATTAAAAATATGCACATATTTATATTTAATTAAGTGATATTTGATTTTTGACAAACAAAAATATTAAAATAAAAACACACAAGAAATTTAATATAATTTTGTTTTTGTGTATAACTTTTTTTTGTTAAGTTTTTAATCAACAAAACATGTTGAATTTTTAATTAAACTTTTATCTGTTGCAAAGGTAGATATTTTCTGCTTTCTAATGAACAATTTTACCTTTCCAAATCCGGGTGTATGTAAAAATATTTCATATTTTACCTACCCCTTTGCATTATATTCATTTTGTACAAATGTGAAAAATAAATAAAGTATTTTTTCTTTATTGTTATTTTCAAATCACAGAACACACGCTTTCAAAAACGAAAGATGAGATAAATTTTACATATTACAACCCGTTCCCCTTCATTTTTGAATATTTCTACGTTTGTATGTTTGAATTGCAAAAAATTACACACGTCTATCAGAATCATAAAATGCGTTCTTTTGAATGTTCATTCCTACAGAATGAAAGACTACATTATTTTACATATGTAGCCAACCAAAAGCCAACATCAAGAATATCTCAGTAACACCTCTTTGGGAATATAAGTTCCTAGGATTTCTC
Source organism: Eupeodes corollae (assembly GCF_945859685.1). NCBI lineage: Eukaryota > Metazoa > Arthropoda > Insecta > Diptera > Syrphidae > Eupeodes > Eupeodes corollae. Next base: position 66,841,693 of record NC_079147.1, read on the forward strand.
TGAAGCACATTCATTTCGAAAAATATATGTTTATGTACATACGTTGATGTATATATTTTCAGAACGTCTTTCAACCATGCCGCAGTTATCCAGCCAGTCATCAGCCTCACACAACCAACCAAGTATCAACCAACCCATATTCGCATCTCTACAAAAGTATCTAATTAAATTGGGATCTTGTTGAGATAAAAAAAAATTGAAAAATGACGTTTGCCATATGAAGCACAAGAGATGCTCCGTCACTTAGTCGGGAGCATGAGTTTTTCTTCCAACTTTCATACCAGTTCTTATACGAACAGCAAAAGAGTATACCACCTTTTTTGAAATCCAAGGGTCGCCAGAGAAGGATTAACTTACAGAAAATCTAGCTGTTCAAAGGGCTACATTCAAGCTCAAGATTGTAAGAGGGTTTTCTATTAAAGGTGGGTCGATTTGAAAAGTGAATTAAATGAGTTCTATATGAGATATCAATATGATTTCATCTTACTTAAAGGGCACTTTTAACATATCGTTTAGATGTGCCCCGCGGCTTCGTTGGGTGTCGCGCATTCCAAAGGTCCAGCTGTCGATGGCTTTGACACGTAAATCAGTCAGAATTTCACCGATGCCATTGATTGATTTGGGGGCATCGGTGGTTTGCTGCTTATTTGCGGCACTAGAAAAAGTCTAAAAGAAACAATTTACACGATCTTATTAATCAATTCACGTCGTCGCCTCAGCGCGAGATTCACGATCGCTGTTCAAACCCAATCAGAGCATCCAGAATTACTTAATCACAAAGAAGGAAAACCCTGCGCATTTCACTTTTACTTTACGTTTACGACATACAGTGCTGTTTGAAATATTTTTGTCAAACTTTTTACTACCCTTTTCGAGATCAGTCCTTGGAATTAAGGAACGCTACGTTTTTTTTGCACTTGGTAGCAAAATGTCATTCAAACACTTTATAAAATTTATTGTTATTATCAAGAGCTGCGTTTAGCTTGTGATAGAAGTCCAGTACCAACCGGAGTAATTTTGTGGAAAAAGTTGGAAAACTCATAAAGCCAATATTTTGTGTATGTACCGTCTCAATTTGACAACATGTGGCATTTCTAAAAGACTGAATATTGGCCAACAAACTTTGGCATAGAATTTGAAAAAATAAGGTTAGACGGGGACTATTAGCAAGAAAAAAGGCCCAGGGAGGCCAAAAAAGACGACCCCAGTGAAAAATCGTTTTTTGGTGTTTTACAGTCGTCGGGATTTGTTCAGGACGTCAGTGGACTTTTAAAACGATCTGTTTGGAGCTACAGGCAAAGCAATTTCGTCAAACTAAATGAGAAAAAGGCGGTACTGAGTCCGGATTTTCCAAAAAGAGAGAAAACGCTTGGTTGGGGCTCAGAAGCACCTGAATTTTACTCAAGACAAATGAAGCAATGTCATCTTTTCGGACGAATCAAAATTCAAGATTCATGTTAGAGATCGAAAACGTAATGGAACAGACGACGGTGCTAGAGCTCCTTGTCATACATCCAAGATTGTAAGTATTAAATTTTAAGTCATAGTAAAAATAAAAACAATTTAATACTTACAATCTTAGAAGTGTCAAGGAGCTGCTCGCGAGCTCTACGAGTAGAAGAGGAAAGAGGAACACCGGCTTCTTAGATGGAAAAAAAAGAGAGCACGAGAAGCGCGTGATCGGAAGATTGAGGAATGTCACAATAGGAATGAGGTTCGTAAATTTCAGCAAAAGGTAAAAAAGCTAGAACCACAGTCTGTGTTGAGAATATGGAAAGACCACTTCTTCAAATTATGTAACGGCGATGAAGAACCGAATTTCGCTGTAAGGGAGATAGAACCACTCAACCTAGGCGACGCAGATCAACAATTCCGCCTACCCGACCTTAACGAAGTGAAGAAGTCAAACAACTCTGCTGGAGCTGACGGCATAGCTGCCAAACTTTGGTATGATGACTTGGTAGTTATCATATACCAACTCATCTGCAAAATATGGTCGGAGGAAAGCATGCCCGATGAGTGGAATGTCAGCATAGTGTTCCCGATACATAAGAAAGGAGACTACACTTCGTCAACTACAGAGGCATCAGTCTCCTTGACATTGCATATAAGATCCTTTCTGGCGTATTTTGTGAACGTCTGTTGACGTTCGTCAACAACCTGATTAAACCTTATCAGTGTGGCTTCAGAACAAGAAAGTCCACTATCGGCCAAATTTTCACACCACGACAGATGTTGGAAAAAACCCTGGAGCTTCAAATCGATATCCACCATCTCTTTATCGATTTTAAAGCCACGTATGACAGCATCCATATGGAAGCTCTACTGTCAAATTTATACGTTTATGCAGAATGACGAGGAAGAATGCACGCTGCTCTATCAAAGTCAGAAAAGATTTCAGCGATGCATTTGATGTCAGAAAAGTTTTTAGACAAGGCGATGCGCTGCCATGCAACTTCTTCAACATCGTTCTGGAAAGAATTGTGCAAAACTCAACCATCATCACTAGAGGCACAATCTTCAAATGATCCATTCAATTACTCGGATAAGCAGATTATATTGACATAATTGAAAGATCAAAGCTTGATGTTAGCGAAAAAGATGGGTTTAGTGGTCAATGAGGGCAAGACCAAGTATATGGATAGGCTAGGTTAGGTTAAAATGGCTGCGGATTTAGAATCCATACACTTAAGCCAAAAGAAAAGACCCATTGTGATACCACATGGATCTAGAGAATTACTTCTTACTAGTCGAACCATTTTGAGCTTTTTATAAAGCGAAGAAGATATTTGATATCCTTTTTAGCTAGGTCACTGGGATTATCAAAAGAGTAGTCTCCCAGATGAAGTTTGCGTCTTAGTGAAAGTATATGCTGTCATTAAAAAAGGACATTAAACAACGACGTCTTGGACAAAACGTCACCATGGACAGCTATAAATTCGAGGTAGTTAAGGACTTTGTCTACCGATGGGAACGTCTTAGGATGCTTCGAGAGAAAAATTTGTCGGGTGATTTTTGGTCCCGTAGGCATAGATGGAGAATGGAGGAGAAGATATAACGACGAACTGTACGAGCTGTACAGTGACACTGACATAGTTAGCAGAATTAAAGTCCAACGGCTTAGATGGCTGAATCATGTAAGGCGAATGGACATCAACGCTCCAGCCCGGAAGGTCTTCAAATCCAATCCCGAGGGCCGGCGCAGTAGAGGAAGACTGCGAGTCATGTGGCGCACTCAGGTGGGTGAAGACCTCAACTAACTTGGCTTGCGAAACTGGAGACAGCTAGTTGGGGACCGAGCTATCTGGAGACGTATGTTCGTTGAGGCCCAGGTCCTCCCCAGACTGTAGTACCACCTTAGGTAAGTAAGTAAGTAACATAGCTTTTTCAATAAAAACAAAATATTTACTCACAACTCTCAACCATTCCTGTGTGCGAGTACTATTGTCATTGATGGCGGGGACGTATTTTACAGTCTTAAACCGAATCCGAACGTCTTATTTGACAAAGCACTTTTTATGACAAGAATTACCCATGAAGGATTTGTCAATTCCTCTCAAGAGGCATTACCCGTGAATAAAACCAGTTGTCGCGCGAGGAATTAAACCCAAGACTTCTGACTTGACAGTTGTGCGAAATTTCGCTATTGTTCAAATATAACGTATTTTTAAAAATTAGACTGCTAACAATTATCTAGTCATAACTCCTGATGCAACTAAAAATGAATGCCTAATAAAATACGCTGATATTTTCAAACATTTGTTAGTATTATTTATTAGCTACATTACCTGCACAGAAGACATTATTTAAAATCTCCGACATTTGCTTCACTGCACTATCTAATAGGTCGATAGGCGATTGCAGAACAAACTTCATCATTTGGAAAATTGTTGTTTGAGTGTCGAGTAGAGCAAACTATTCCTTCTAATATGGAACACAGATTGTAATCTAAAGAATTGAAGTCTTGACTTTCAGCTGTCAAGTCTTTCGGTGATATGAAGTCTGGTAATTTTTTTTTTTAACAACTCTTGAGAAATGTTGAATGTCTATGCTGGACATTTGTTTAACCAACTAAAAGCGCAACGTTGAGAATATAATTTAAACTTTAATTATAATCTCTCAAAAAACCGAAATAAAAAGAACTGCTGTACATCCTCTGGAAACGAGATCGGCTGGGTTAATTTTTGCCTGGGACATAGCTCCATCGTTCTGCTTGTGAGACATTGGTGACCCTGACGTGATGTGATCCAGTGAATATTACATTGGATTACCTAAAATGTTTTCGCGTGGATTCTGCACATTGAAGCTACTCATACCTCATTGGAGAATCAACAGCAGCAGAATAAGACTTCTCTTCGCGCAAGCTGCATATAACACAACATAATTTTCCCATTGGAAAGGTCATAACAGGTAGGCTAAATTTAATTAACTATCGCATTAACTGCAATCTACTTTCATTGGAATACCTTCGATTTACATACAAAAAAACAACAATTAATACAATTCGCATCGAGACTGCACGTGGGAGGTTGTACTTCTACAAGAAGCTGCAATATGAATATCCTTATACATAGAAGATTACCTACATAAACCAAGACTACATCCCAAGGTGACACCACATCAACGGTATAAAAAGAACCGAATCACACCATACGGATAAAGTGACATGCTTCAAGCAGCATTACGGGAAGGTTACCTCTTCTAACATAGCGGAACATTACTGTATTTTTGGAAACAGTTGGTAACTCGTGAGTACTGAATTTTATGATTTGTGATAAAATAAATAGAGATTTCGACAAACATTAATTTGAATTAAGAGTAGATTGCGACAATTGAATTAATATGTCTGACATTAAGTCAAAGTTAGAGAAACTTAGACCAAAACGTCAAGTGATCATAGGTCAATTAGGAAGAGCTAAGGATTTTGTGTTGAACCGCGCTGCAACAGCACTAATCGCTGAACTCGAGACTCGTTTGGAATATCTTGAATCTACCAAAATTAATTTCGAAAGCGTTCAAACTAAAATTGAGTAACTAGATGAAATTGAAAATACTTTTACAATTAGAGCCGAGTTCGAGGAAACTTATTTTGTTAATAACCTCAATTAGCAATGCCAGGCATCCATCAGAGTCATCACCTTCGAATCTTACAGTACTTGACACAACGATTGGAGGCACACCAATCAGCCTTCCAAAGATTCCTACACCTAACTTTTCAGGCGATTACATTAATTGGACATCATTTTATCAGACATTCTTCGCATTAGTTCACAACAATCCTGCCTTGAATAATGTCACAAGATTTCACTACTTACGCTCAGCGCTTAGAGAAAAGGCACTCAGCTGCATTCGCGCTCTAGAGGTTACAGAAACCAATTATGAAGCCGCACTCGAAACTCTCATTTCTCGATATAATAAAAAGCAAGTCATAGCTCATGATCATCTTAAAAAACTATTTAATTTCCCACAAGTTCCACGAAATTCCGCAACTTAACTTCGCGCACTATTAGACGAACTCAACGTTCACCTAAGTGCACTCACATCGCTAGGTAGACCTACAGCACATTGGGACGATCCAATGATTTGCTCAAAATTAGGCAACTTGTCATTGGATAAATGGATTGATGTTCGTTCCCATGATAGATTATCAACTCTTGAGGAACTCAAGAAATTTCTGGAAACTCGAGCCTGCAATGTAGACGAAAGATTGTGTCTTGCTCTTACAGCCCCCACATCCTATACTTCAAAAAACGGTAAGCCACAACCTAAGAAAGAATTTACTCAGCATCAAACTTCTCTCGTTGCTGTTCATGAAAAATTGTGCAGCCATTGTCCTGGCACCCGTCATAACATATATCGGTGCAAGAAATTCTTAGAACTTTCACCTGAACAGCGGTACAATTCAGCAACTAATTTGAAACTCTGTCTAAATTGTCTCAAAACTGGACATGTTACCACTTCCTGCAGCATAGACAAGTGTCGTACTTGCAATCAACTACATCATACGTTGCTACATGGTCATTGTAAAGCAAAATATTCACAAACTGAAAATCCTTCAAGGGAACCCTGACTAGTAACTTCGCTTAAAACAAATTCCTCAGCTAAGCCTACACCTGTTATGACCTCTCCTATAATCAAAGATAAACCAATCTCTTCCACTTCTATCGGAACATCATTATTGTCAAAAAACACGAAAATTCGCTATCAAATGCCCATTAGCGGTATTGGAAACTCCGTCTCCACGAATCGTCACGCAATCACTACGTCCATATATTCTCGATACAGCAAATTCTCTGCTACCATAAACCTTTACGTCTTACCGCAAATAACTGGTAACCATCCTGATAGCTTCATCAATGTCGATGAGTGGGATATCTTAAAGAAGTTTGATTTAGCTGACCCACTCTTTCATCGTAAGAGCAAAATTGACATGCTCATAGGAGCGAAGCTAATTTTCAATATCTTAAAACGGGACCAATATCGCTTAACTTCCGAGCTTCCTATCTTGCAAAGTACTGAACTGGGATGGGAAGTCGCTGGTAAACTGCAACCCAAACCTCCGTCGCTTCCGCACTGTAACGTTGCAACCACACCAATTCCAAGATTGTCAAGTCTAGAAAAGACGCTTCAAAAGTTTTGGGACCTTGAAGACTACAAGGCTTCTTCTAAAACTCTTACCGAAGAGGAAGAAGAGTGTGAGAAACACTTTAAGCAGTCCTTCTCACGAAAAAACTCTGGTCGCTTCACTGTTAGACTGCCGTTTTGACGAGATCCGTCAGAACTCGGAAGCTCATTCAACATCGCAGCAAGAAGGTTTAAAACCTTAGAACGTAAGCTTATCTCCAATCCGGAACTACAAAGGCCTTGCACATCATTCATTTAAGGAAAATAAAGATCTAAACCACTTGCAAGAGATTAAAACTATACCAACCTCAAACTACTTTCTACCACACCACTGCGTAATCAAGCCAGACAGTTCATCTGCAAGGCTTCGAGTAGTATTTGTTGGTTCGGCTAAGACTTCAACTAATTTCTCATTGAATGATCTGCTTATGGTTGGACCAACCGTACAGCCCGACTTATTTACAATCCTGATTAATTTTCGCACATTCGCCTACGTATTCATGGCAGATATTCGCCAGATGTTTCGGCAAATCCTGATTCACGAAGACGATCGAAAGTACCAGATGATACTCTGGCGTGATCACCCCAACGAATTACTCAAATACTATCTCTTGAATACAGTGACATACGGCACATCATCTGCTCCTTTCTTAGCCACGACTTGTATCGTTCAGTTAGCCGAAGAAGAAGAGGTTCATTTAACTTAGGCAGCGCATGCGTCTTAAATGGTGTCTATGTTGACAATTTCATGACAGGAGCCAATGACTTCTTGAAAGCTACTCAGCTCAAGACAGACATCATCTCACTATTGGCTAAGGGGCAGTTCGAACTAAGAAAATTCTGTGCTAATCATGAACGAATTGTAGAAGACACTCCGCGAGAACATAGGGAGCCTTTCATCATCATAAACGACTCCGAGGCAGTCAAGACTTTGGGAATGATTTGGCAACCACACCAAGATGTCTTTAAATTCAATTATGTTCCAGAAATTTACAATAAAGCTACAAAAAGGACAGTTCTCTCTGATATTGGTAAGAACTCCGACCCGCTAGGTTTAATCGGTCCAGCCATCGTAAAAGGTAACAACTTTGGAAATCTAAATTAGGATGGGACTCACCACTACCAGACTAGTTAAGCTTGCAATGGGATCGCTATATTCAGCAACTAAAAGAAGTCAAATTTCTATCCTGCCCTCGACATCTTCTAGGCCATTCTGAGTATGTAGATATCCAACTCCACGCGTTCTCCGACAGCAGCGAAGCCGGTTTTGGAACGTGTTGCTATCTTCGTTTGCGCTTTTAGTTGGTTAAACAAATGTCCAGCATAGACACTCAACATTGGTGGTGGAAACACCATAAGATTGAGGAGCACTGAATTAGCACAAAAAGAGCCCTAAATCATCCCATCATTAGAATTTCGAAATTCGATTATGGTGTTTCCAGCTTTACGGACCTAGAATCTTGTTGGAATGTACACTGCTTGTTTTCGAACATTTCTTGATTGAGATGCTTTACGAGTATATGACATCCTCCAAAATTGTTGTTTCATAAACTTTTGCCGAAGTTTCAATCTTTACACACAAATGAAGACTCGAAACTCCATGATAGCACATACCATTACATTTGCGGAATGGTGGCCTCTCTATACCCTTGTAGGAAGTTAAGACGCTTCTCTTAATATTCCAGCATAAACTCTAACATTCTATTCACCGAATGATTTTTTGGCGATGAAAATTTTTGTCGCATATCGTCTGAGCCGAACTTCTGATTTTTATTTACGTTTCTGCTTGAACGGAACTTTATGCAGATACCCAGTGTGTCCTTTGAAAGCAATAAGTTCCAGGTCTTCCAAAATGAGGCGAGTCATAGATTCCTGAGAGATTCCCAATTTTCGCAAACAAGAATTTCTTTTTTCTTTTGCACGGCTATGATGGCTCGCGGAGTCCTAAAAGGGAGTGGACGGGCTTATCTTTTTCGGGTCACTTACTCCACCAGTATCATCGAAAGTTTAATATACTTCGACAAATAAAACAACGCGTGATTCCCAGCGACAACAAGATTCGAAAGATATCACCTTTTTTCCATATAACACTTGCAAATAATTCTGAAGTGATTGTGGAAAGTTGAGACACATCCACAAAAACTGACTGTTTAGTATGCTTTTTTAGGAATAATTGGTCAGTTTTTTTTTTTAATTATGGAAAGAACGTAAAGCGGCCCATGTACACTAGAATTGTGTTCACACTTGTGTCAGTGTGCAGAAATGTGTTGCTGTGCGTGAGCTGGAGCCAGCACTGATTTTCCGTGTCAGACACGCAGCGAGTAAAATCAAACGTTTTTTTTATTTTTCTGCGTCGGTGTGTCAATCGGTGTGATGTGTATGGGGATCTGCGCGCACATTAGCTATTTAGCATTTGCATTTGAATCGTTGTTGAGTGTGGCGCGTGGGCAGTTGTTCCAATAAAAGCTTCAAGCTTCAACGTCACTCATTATGATCTTTCCTCTTGGAGATCTCTTTGACAACTAATGTATGTACAATTTGGATGTCAGTACACCAGTGTGTACACAATTGTACTTTCTATGGTTCGCTTAAGGAGCAATGATTGCTGCCTTTTCCGTTCAACAATTGAACAACCATGATGGGGATGTGGTTTCAACAGACGACGCACGAACGGTGCAAAATGTAAAACAGTTCGGGCTAAAATTGATTTACTGAAGGAAACGTTTGCCAACCGCATAGTTTCATGTTACGATCCCTTCAGTTATCCTGCAAGATAGTGCGATCTAACACCCCTTCAATATTTTCTCTAAGGATCTAAGAGGTCGTCAGTATAGGCCTTTACGTTCAAAACGATTGCTGCCAATATAAGGTCAATAATGTTGGAAAAATTCATCGAAAATTCTAATCCCTGATGAAACAGCTTTTAAAAAATCATCTCTGTTTTGTTTATTTAAAAATTCTATACCTCTAAAAAACAAACTTTAAGATGAAGAGTACAATTTTGTAAACGTAAAAATGTAAATAAAATGTATTAAGTTTTTTTAACACAAAATTTCAATAAGGCCCCTAATACACTTCCGGCCTGCACCTGGAGTCCTTACATCTTTGCATATCGCACCCACATAATCCTTCATTTCTTTTTCTTTTTTTTTGTATTTTTTCAGTCTCACATGACTTAATGTCATGAATATTATTTTAATATTTCACATACTTTTTTCTTCTCTTCTTGCCACTATGTGCAGCATCCAGTTATTCTTGGCATCTTTTCTTTCATAACTTCCACATATAGCAATCCAGAGAGATCCTTTGATCCCCTATATGTGTTTCTTTTCTAATTTGCCGCCTGAAAAGTTATTTATCAAATTAAAGAAGCCAATTTTCTTGGCAGTGTGTGGTGGGTAGATGTGGGTATGGGTGCGGTTAAGCACATGTATTCAATACATATAGATAAGACTTTCAACTAAATGTACATACCTTAGATGAAAGGAAGAAAGTTGCACCTGCAACTTATTGCACACTTCATATTGCACAAAAGTTTATCCACCAACAAAATTTATACATATACTTTTATTTATATGACGGTACTATAAGTTATACTCGTATATGGGTATATTCTTCCTTGAGCTTGAGCTTGAGCCTTTTTGTTGTTTGCTTAACTATGTCTTCAGATCACTCTTACTTCTTTCTCCATTTCACTCTCCTCTCTTACTCAACTCTTCTAAGAATATGTTGAGTTATTAGTATATTTGACTAGTTTTGAGAGCTTCAAAAAGTTTTATGAAAGATAAGGCACTTTTGAGGTATAAACTGGTACATTCCAAAAACAACTACGTATCTATACATTATGGCTATGTACTGTACGATAGTGATGCTTCATAATATTATTTTAAGTTGGTCATAAGGAAAAACAGAAGGTATCCTTTGTATTTGCGTGTTTAAAAGTTAGCCGAAAAAAAAACTTTATTTTGTTTAACATAATTCATATTTCTGAAATGAATATGTTAGAAAAAGAAAAAGTTTGAATTTTCCAAGAATATTTTGTACCTAATTTTATAGAATAAATAATTTTAATCTAGAGTTTTTGTGTGCTAAGCAATTATAATTAAGTTGAAATTTCTAAGGATTATAATTTCTAAGCAGAAAATGTAAGAAAAAGCGTTTTAATTGTGCATTTATAAGATTTTCTAATTTGCTTTTCTTTCGTTTTGGAATTAAGCTGAGAATTAAAAGCTATCTATACGTCAGTAACTGTTTTTGAAAATTCTTGAAAATTAGTTTGCCTCTAAGTCACAAGTATAATTATTTTAGAGAAATTTTCGATTTTCTTTAAAATGCTGAACTTTGCTATTTCTAAGAAAACCAAAGAAAGTAATTAGTTGGGGAGGCAGGTTAGTTTTTGGAATGATGTAACATATTTATGTACTTAACACAATGTACCCTTATATTTATAAGTCATACATACATTAAACATTCTTCAAAGAAGATTCGTATGAAAAAACATACGCGCAGTATAGGTTAGGTTATAGTGGCTGTCCAAGATGGAAACGGACACACTAAGGCCAGTTTAATGGCCCATTGTGATACCACACGAATATTTAGGCTTCCTTTTAAGCTCAATGGAACCAGCTTGAATCCCTTACGAAACGTGAGAGGCTGATGATGGTATGATTTAGATCATTAAGATCGTTAAAGAAGAATTCTCGTATGTAATTCTTGCGTTTTCGAGCCAGAGCAGGCCATGTGCAGGTAGATGAAGAACCGTTTCTTCCTCTTCCTCGTCCATACAGCTTCTGCAAAAGTCATTTGAGAATACGCCTAGTCGTTTGGCGTGCTTTCCTATTAGACAGTGTCTAGTTATGACACCTTTTATCGAGCTTATATGCGATCTGCTTAGAGCGCACAAACACCTTGAACGTTTTAAATCCAGTGTTGGCTAGATGTTTTTTAGTGGCTTAACACGTGGTGATGTTGTTCCACCTGGTGCCTGCCCTCCTCACAGCGCCTTGCATTAGCAACAGTTTACAAGTAGCGATTGGTATGCCTGCCAAACGTGGTAGGCCCGGCACCTAGCAAAGGTGAATATTAAACTGTTTTGCCATCTCCATTAGAGATGATCGAAAGTTATGGACTGTTAAAAATTTTGTAGAGACAGAGTCTAGAGATTTGATAGTGGCCTAGCTATCTGAGAAAATACGGATATCTGATGTTGATATCACGTTTTCTTTAAGCCAAGACAAGACTTCTTTTATCGCCAAAAGTTCCGCCTGGACCACGCTACAATGATTGGGATTTAATTTAAGTCGTTCAGAGTAAGCACCTCCACCAACCCCTTCTTTTGTTTTTGACCTATCTGTGTAAAAATGGATTGACTCATCCTCCCAAAAAGATGTGGGAGTGGCCAATGTTGTTGTAAGTCCAATGCGACGAAGCTTTGAAGCGAATAGAAGATTTTGCAGCTACTTTTTGCTAAATATGTGTTAGGTTGAGTAAGGTGTCCAGCGCCGCAGATGGGGTCGTGTGTAGCGATCCACTTATGCATAGGCAAGCTGAACGTTGGACTTTATTTAACTTATTCCTGTTTATACCTTACTCTAAAGCAGTCCACCATATTGCCACACCGTATATTAAAATCGGTCTGATACACATCGGTTGTATTGACAATGCGTGATTCTGGGTTGTAAACCAAATTTATTACCAAAAGAGTTTTTGGAAGAAAAGAGAGCTACAATAATTTTTTTGACTCTTTCCTATACGTTGCGTTTCCAATTTAGTTTTTTATCTAAGACAAGACCCAGGTATTTGGCCTCGTCTGAGAATTTTAGTTGCATTCCTTTAATATAGGGAGGGTTGACAAATGTATCTCCTTGAAAATAAGACTAAATCGGTTTTGTGTGGGTTAACACCCAGTCCACACTGATCAGCCCAAAGTATTAGTCTGTCCAAGGCATTTTGTAAGAGTTCTTTCAGGATGTTAAGATGCTTTCCTGAAACTGCTATAGCAAGTCCTCCGCATAGGCTATCACTCTGAAAACATCCACATCCAGACAAGTTACGATTTCATTTACCACTAGGTTCCAGAGGAGAGGAAATAGAACACCACCTTGCGGTGTCCCTCCACTAACGAATCGTCTACCAGAAGAGTTGCCCAGTTGTGAGTTAATTATTCTGCGAACTCTCTACATTTAGAGATGTTAGTGCAGGATGTGTCCACGTTGTTAAAAGCACCTTCGATGTCAAGGAAAGCAACCATACTGAGCTCCTTATGATGGAGAGAATATTCGATGGTGCGTACTAAAGTGTGTAACGTCGTTTCCACCGATTTACCTTTACAGTAGGCATGTTGAGACGAAGACAGAAGTCTTGTATCGATATATGCCCTTAAATGGATATCAATCAATCTTTCCAAGGTCTTAAGGTGGAATGATGTAAGACTTATAGGTAATAGATCTTTAGGATTGACTTTCGAGCATTTACCTGCTTTGGGTATAAAAACAACTTTAATTTCTCTCCATGCCGAGGGAACATGGACCAGTTAAAGACAGCTGGTAAAAATTGCCTGAAGGATTGGTGCAATTATGTCAGAAGCCTTTGGTGCTCGTCTGGTGTTATTCCATCTGGTTCTGCAGATTTAAATGGTTTGAAGCTGTTAAGAGCCCATTGTCGCTTATCCCTTGTGGATATGTTATATTTGAACTTGAACATATATAACTGTTGCAAGTTTCGGTAAGAGAACTACCAGGAAAGTGAGTGCCCAATAGTAAATTCAGCGATTCATTTCTTGAATTTGTCCAGGAGCCGTCTGCATTTTTTAAGCAGCTTGGGATCGGTTGACTAGTTGGAAGAATTTTCCGTAACCTAGAGGCCTCAGAAGTTTCTTCTCTCTTGTCACAGAAGGATCGCCAAGAAGATCGCTTATTTTCCTTAGTGCCTTCTTGTAAATTATGAAGTATTCATTGTAAGAGTCTCAATGAGAGGCTAGTCTTGCGGCTTTGGCTCAATTGAAAAGTTTCCTGCATTTTTTTCCTGCTCGAGTCAAGCTCAGAGGCTTACCTCTTTCATCTTATGTGTATAAGTGGACAAGCAATTTGAAGCGATCTGTTCATAGCTGAGGTCATTGACTTTGTTGTCAAGTTTATTAGCGTTAGCGGAAGGACTAGATAGTCCAGGTTCTAGTAAGCTCTGTAATAAGCTCCTGTATGAAGCCCAGTCAGTTTTCCGATAATTTAAAAAAGTCAATGGACTCGTGTTATCATCCACATTAATACCTATGAACAGAGAACGAGTGTTCTTTGGATACTTTCCAGTCCAAGTAAAAGATTTCAAAACTTTCTCAACTTGTGAACAGCAAATTAAAATTGAATTGAATTTTGATCAAGATTTTCATTTTCAAGAAAATATGAACATAAATCATATGTTAGTACCCGTGGCATGATAGTAAGTGCGTTGGACTCCTTGTTGGTGACGAAGGTCGAGCTTCAGCTCATCTTCAATTTAATAATAAAAACAAAAAGTCAGCAGGTGTCGATGGTATATCCAACGTTGTACTAAGATATTTACTGGTGGAGGCAATTGACATTTACACCACACTCTTCAATAATGCACTGAATAATTTATATTATCCAGTGCATTGTAAGACCGCTGTGGTTCATCCTCTGCTGAAAAAGAGAAAGGCCAACTCCAACCCGTCAAATCTTCGGTCAGTAAGTTTTTTTCCGAGCATCAGCAAAGTTTTCGAAAATATCATCAATAGGGCTGCGGACAACAAAATAATTCCGATAAACAGTTCGGGTTCAAGGCGGGTAACGAAACAATTCATGCTGAGTCTAAACTCGTTTCTGATATCCAATGGAATAAATCAAAACAACAATGCACAGGTGCTATTCTGTTTGATTTGGAAAAGGCCTTTGACACCGTATGGTTAGAGGGTTTACCTTAAACTGAGCAGGCTTGGCATAAGCAAGCCATTGTTGTATATACTTTATGATATTCTTAACGGTAGAAAGTTTGTTGTCAAAAGTGGCAATTTAACTTCTACCACACATTCACAATTAAAAATGGTCTTCTACAGGGAGCTGTGAATTCGCTGATTCTCTTCAGCATTTACACCAGCGATCTGAAAAGTAGTCTAACAAAGGCAATTGCGTACGCCCACGTATATCACGTACAGAACGGCTCGAAAGGTTGAGGTTTTTAGAATTCTCTTGCAGCGTGATTTCGACAAGATTCAGCGATATTGCGACGACTGGAAACTGAAAATAAATGTCCAGAAGTCGGATACAATTCTGCTCCGGACTCCGTTGGCTGGGGCCTCGAGGGATACGTGCAAGAATTAGTGCAAAATGGTCATCGTTGATCTTGACGGGCAGCGATTAACAAGCAAAAGTGTAGTGAAGTTCCTCTGTATCTGATTAGATCACTATTTATATTTCGACAGCACACGCTTGAGCGCCTTTATTCCAACAGAGGTATTCTTCTTTTTAGATATATGCGATCTGATACAGGATAGATTGGCAGAAAAATAAATAAATGAAGAAAGGACGTGGAAACATGATCAAAAAAGTGGCAAATGTTGATAGAGTTCAGCTAAGTTTAGTGGCCTGGATCGATAGCGAAATTGTTACTCTGATGTCAATATATGTGGGAATGAATCCAGTAAAAGAGAAACGTCGTTGTTCACAAAACGATAAAGCAAGCTGTTGATGTGTACAACAAGTACATTGGTAGAGTGGACCTTCTTGATTCCATGCTGGGCTTATATCGAATACACTTACGATCGAAGAAGTGGTATAAGTGAGTATTTTTTCACATGAGAGATTTATGAGTGAATTCTATTTTCTCCTCAAAATGAATTTCAACTACTTTTGATCGATTTCAAACTTGAAATAGTCGAGCATTTATGTAAAGCTGAAAAGAAAGCGTTAAAACTCCGTGGATGACCCCGAAGTGTTCCACGACTTCGATCACCTGCAACTCCAACTTCTTTTGCTACCGATCCTAAAAAGTGCCAAAGAGGAAGCGTCGCGAAAGGCACCAAGACTGTTATCTACTTTCAATTCGTTCCGACAATGTGGTTCATTTCCCACAAATTAAAAAAAAAACAAAGAAATTTGTCTAAACGATTGCTACCATCGTTCTTTTATCTATTGACTGAAATGTAAAGCTCATTTATGTTACAATAAAAAAGAAATTGTTTTTCCAAGTTTCATGGAGCTCAAATTAAAGATGATTAGTTTTTTTTTGATTTATATATTCTTATATTGAAATCTCAATATTAAAATAGTCCTGGGCGATTTTAATGCCGAGCTAGGAAGGGAAGACATCTTTGGTGGAATAATCGGGAAGAACAGCCTACACGATAACACTTATGTATAACGAAATTCAGGCTCAAAGATTTTGCTGCGGGCGAAACGTCATGGTAGTCAGTACCCGTTTTCCACACCTCAACATCCACAAAGGAACTTGGACTTCTCCTGATCAATCTACCGTCAACCAGATTGACCATATTGCGATCGACGGCAGACACGCTTCTAGCATCATGGATATCCGAACTTTCAGAGGGGCTAATATCGAAAGCCAGTGGCAACATTGAAAAGATGCAATCAGAGAAGTCGCCTCTGATGTGCTGGGTTTCAAACAGCCACCAACAAGGAACACCTGGTTTGATGATTAATGTCGGCGGGCAAATGCAGCCAAACAACAGGCACGCAAAACGGCACTGCATAAAAGAAAAAGAGGCTGGGATGCGACCCACACTGATAACTTCCCATCCCGTCTGTCGATTTGTCTTGCTTAAAAGTTTGTCTATATATATTTTTACCAAATTTGCGCACTATTTTTTGTAGATTTTATTTTTTATGAAAAAAACGGACTGTTGGATTTTTATATAAAAATTACTGAATATTGAAAATAATATTTTCTCTGAAATAAAATAAGTTTGAAGCCAATATTTTTAGTTTTTGAAAAGCTATTTGAGCCGAAAGTAAATTTTTACCAAGTTTTAGTATTGTTTTTTTTTAGAGTTTTTATTTTTTGTAAAATCACTGTCAATTCGAATTTTTTAAAAATTTTACCAAATGTTGAAAACAATATTTCTTATAAGATAAAATTAGATTGAAGCCAATATTTGAAATTTTTGAAGAGATATTTGAGTCGAAAATCAATTTTTACCAACTTTGATACATTTTTTTCAGGTTTTTATTTTTTGTAAAAAAAACTGTCAATTCGATTTTTCTCAAAATTTGTCCTAATGTTGAAAACAATATTTCTTATAAGAAAAAAATAGATAGAACCTATTATCTCAAAGTTTTTAAAAGATATTTGAGTCGAAAATCATTTTTTACGAACTTTTGTTAATTTTTTTTCGGTTTTTAATTTTTTGTACAAAAACTGTCAAATCGATTTTTTTCAAACTTTAACTGAATGTTGACAACAAAATGTTTTGAAAGATAAAAGTAAATTAAAGCCAATATCTCAAAGTTTCGAAAAGATATTTGAGTCGAAAATCAATTTTTACCAACTTTTATACATTTTTTTTTAGGTTTTTATTTTTTGTAAAAAAAACTGTGAATTAGATTTTTCTCATCAGATGTCAAAAACATAATTCTTCGTTGCACAAAATTATTTTAGAGATGAAATCATATTTCAGTCGTAAAATTTTGGAGGGTGACAATTTTTTTTTTTTCAGTTTTATTGATTTATAAAATAAACCGTTATATTGATTTTTTTTCAAAAAATATACCTGTTTGGTATCACGTTACAATATATCATATAAAATTTAATTCAAGTCTCTAGCGTTTTTGGTTCGTAAGACATTTAAGGTTAACCAAAATTTTCTCTTTTTTTCAAACTGCTATGGTAAAAAAACAACCCACGCAATTTTCTTGAGAGCCCTTTCTGCATCTTTTTGTCTTATTATATGTATTACAAAATTTATTTGAAGTCGATATCTCTTCTGGTTCTTGAGCTATGGACGACGTACGTACAAACGTTTAAAAACAGGAATGAAGTTCGAAAGTTTTATGAACAGGTGAAACGAAATTCATAGGTATATAAACCTAGAACCGAAGGCTGCAAAGACGAAACTGGAAATATCATAGTGGAACCGTGGTCAATGCTGAGGATATGAAAGGAATACTTCTGCAGACTG
This sequence comes from Eupeodes corollae, assembly GCF_945859685.1. Lineage (NCBI taxonomy): Eukaryota > Metazoa > Arthropoda > Insecta > Diptera > Syrphidae > Eupeodes > Eupeodes corollae. The sequence continues at coordinate 66,859,463 of NC_079147.1, forward strand.
TATAACGGCGACGACGAACTGAATTCCGCTGTCAGACATGATGATCCATTCAACATAGACGACGAAAGCCAACAATCCTGTCCTCACGACTTAGACGAAGTAAAGATTGCCATGTATAAGCTGAAGTCTAATAAAGCCGCTGGAGCGGATGTCTTGAATGCTCTTTAAAGCAGCTAGATTACGAGCATGCACCAACTAATCTGTAAGATATGGTCGGAAGAAAGCACGCCGGATGAATGGAACCTCAGTATTGTTTGCCCGATCCTGAAAAAAGGAGACCCTCTAAACTGCACCAACTATAGAGGAATCAGTCTACTTAACATCGCCTATAAAATCTTCTCTGCCGTAATATGTGAACGTCTAATGCCCATAGTCAACAACCTGATAGGTCCTTATCAGTGTGGTCTTAGACCATGAAAGTCCACAGTTGATCAAATATTCACATTACATCAGATCCTGGAAAAAATCCAAGATAACAAAATCGACATATGACAGCTTCTACAGGGACGAGCTGTATAGAGTCATGTCTAGTTTTGGCATTCCTGCCAATCTCGTCCGTTTGTGCAGGATGACCATGGAGAATTCGCGTTGGAAACAGAACCTTTCGATGTCAAAAAAAAACGTTTAGACAAGGTGATGCGCTGTCATGTGATTTTTTAACATCATGCTTGAAAGAATAGTGCAGAGTTCACACGTCAATACTAGAGGCGCTATCTTTCAAAAGTCTGTCCAATTACTAGCATACGAGTATGCTTATGACATTGACACAATCGGAAGAACTCAGCGTGATGCCAATGGGGATTTTGTGAGTATTGAGGCACCGACGTCTCAGCCAAAACGTCACCATCGACAGACGTAACTTTGAGGTAATCAAGAAATTCGTCTACCTAGGCTCCGCTGTAAGCGCAGAAAACAACACCGGCGCTGAGATCAAACGCAGAATAACTCTTGCTAACCGCTGTTTCTTCGGGCTAAGAAAGCAATTGAGTGGTAAAGTCCTCTCTCGAGGAACCAAAGTGTTGCTATATACGACCCTTATCATCCCCGTCCTGTTATACGGTGCAGAAGCATGGAGTATGACAAAAGCGGATGAAAGCTCCTTGGGTCGGTTCGAGAGAAAAGTTCTTCGTGTGATCTTCGGTCCCGTATGCATCGAAGGGGAGTGGAGGAGAAGATGGAACGACGAATTGTACGGGCTGTACAGCGACGTAGACTTAGCTAGAAGGGTAAAAGTCCAACGACTAAGATGGCTGGGTCACGTAGAGTGCATTGAAACCAATGCTCCGGCCCAGGAAGCCTTCGAATCCACACCCACAGGACAGCGCAGTAGAGGAAGACCGCGGATCAGGTGGCGCGCACAAGTGGAAAGTGACCTCACCCAAATTGGACCGCGAGAAGTTTGTTGGGTGAGGCCCTAGTTCACACTGGACTGTAGCGTCACCTTAAGTAAGTAAGTAAGTATATTGAAATCCCTTAATTTTTATTTGTGTTCTTACAAACATTTTCTTAATGGAAATGTAAGGGTTGTAAAACCTTTAATACATACGAAGCCAAATTTGGCTTCTCTCCCAAAATTTTAAACAAATTAACTTTTTTAAATTTTTTCACTAAACATGTTGTATAAATAAAAAAAATAAATTGAGTGGCGCAACAGTCCGTTGTGAACCAGGGCCTAGTGACTTACAACTTTTAACCATTCCTGTGTGCGAGTACTGTTGTCGGGAATGGAAGGGACCTACAATTTAAGGCCGAATCCGAATGGCAAATTTTAAGAAAGCACTTTGTCATGACATGATTTACTCTTGAAGGATTTGTCAATTCCTCGCAAGAGGCAGTACCCGCGCAAATTATTTTTTTTTTTAAATTAAGGTGGCACAGGCAGGGATTGAACCCAAGACCCCTTGCATGACAGTCCAACGCACTAACCATCATGCCACGGGTACTACAAATGTAGTAGTTGTATATTGATTTAATTAAGCAATAAAAAGCCTATTAAATTTGTTTCCTTTGTGGGAAATAATTCAACCGTTAAAGGGTTAAAAGTGTAAGTGAACATTAATTTTGATGTCAGAACATGCGTCTCCCACATAACTTCAAACTGCATATCTAACACAATTTCGGTCAAAAGTGGAGATAGCATGTTTACGCTCTAAGCCGATGATATGTTTGTGACTCGTATTTGGGTGTCAACCACCCTGTCTTGTCAAAATCTAGCAAACATTTTAGTTTAGCATACTGCTAACTCTTGAAGACCACAATATTCAAAATATACTTACTCTTAGTTTAGGCTTGAACCTTCCTAAGTATAACAGTATATAGAATTTATTTGTATTTCACTTAACTAAAACAAAATCCAAATTGAATAACTTCACTTCGTCAACATGCACACTCAGTGTGACTGTGAATCCTTTTTGTTTTCTTAGTTTTTCCTTCGCCGTTTTTAAGCTTCTTTTTTTTCCGTCGTGGAAAACTTCATGTTCAGGAGCATCAAATGTTGGCTGTACCGCTGTTGGTGAAGTGAAAATAAAAAATAAGAAAATAAAAACTGCAACCGACAGGCACAGTTTGTTGAATGATTTTTTGACTTTTCATGTTTGCTAATTCCAGCTGTGCGAAAGGCTTCCTAAACTAAATTTTATTTTCATTGTTCCGTTTTTTTTTTTTATTTCTGAATGTTTTTCTATTTCAAAAATTCACCGAGCCAACATCAGTTGTTGGAGGAATGGAAGCAGTTTTGTTGAAAGGATTACGAAGTAGAAAATGGTCTTAAAGTTTTTCAACAATATTTTGTCAGTTGGCACACAGCACAGCACAGCGCATCGCATATTCCTACCCTACCTACATTTGTAGGCTGTGGTAAATCGGGTTAGGAAATAAGATGAGAAAAAAAAGTCACTGATGCTGATTCAACCCTTAAAGTTGTGGGAAAACTCACAACGTGAATAAAATAAAATAAAAATATTCTAAAATAAAAACTACTCACGTCCGTTTGTTCGTTTTCCTTGAGAATCTTCGCGGAAAAGTTGCACTTTTTCAATTCAGCTTTTGCATAAGCTTGAGGTAATTTTAATATACATATATATTTTTTAAAGTTTTGGTTTGGTTTGGTTGGTTTTGTTTTGGTTTTCCAGTTTTTTTTCAAGTTCTGCATATTGCAGAAGACGACAGATGTTTCATTTTTAGAGGTTTCAGTTACAAAATAAGTTAAAACTTTATTTTTTATTTTTTGTTTATTTAAATGGAGAAGAGGAAATAGAGCTTAGTTTTTTAAATCAGATCTGTCTAATAATCGTGAGTATTCAATGATATATAAGCAAACTTAGTGATAAAGTTTTGGAAATAAGGCTTCACTATAAAAAACTCAAATGATAATTGAAGTGTCTAAGAAAAGTAAGAATCCTTCTTAGGCCAATTTTCCATCCTTCTACTTAAATGACGTTTATAAAAAATTTGTTTCTTTGAATGCTTGATTTTGTTTTAATTAATTTGAAAACATAACAAAACGTATAAATACTTTCTTAATTAAGGCGGACTATAATATGGGACGGACCTGGGCCTCAACTAACAGGCGTCTTTAGCCAAAGCTAGATGTTTCTACTTTTGCACGTCAAGAGGGTTGCGTTCCTCTCCGAGGTCTTCCTCTAACAGGGTCCAAGCCTCAGGGTCATAAATGAAAACCGGGATGATGAGTGCCTCATCGATGGTGATCATAAATGCTCGAGCGAGCACTTTACTTCTCAATCACATTTTAAGTCTAAGGAAGCAGCGATTTGCAAGAGTTATTCACCATTTTATTTCAGCGCTCTCGTGCCGTTGTCTGAATTTATAGCGGTGCCTAGGTAGACAAAGTTTAGCCATGGTGACGTTTTGTCCCATGGTCTTCCCTCATTGACATCTAAACTTATCTTTTCCCCTTCTGTCATAAAGTCAATATCATCGGCGTATCAAAGTAATTAGGCAGGTTTCTGGAAGATTATGGCTTCACAAGAAGGCACATGACAGTGCACCGCCTTGTCTTAAACCTTTCTTAACATCAAACTTGAAACATCTTTGCCTGAAACTCGAGTAGAGAAAGTTGCCAAACTACTCTTTTACAAATAAAAAGAAAAGAATTAGATTTTCCTTATTCAGATTTTATTCTTTTTCTAATCCAATGAAGCGGCTTAAGACTAAACAATAGGATACCTTACCTATAGATAAAAATACCTTTTATATACGAACTTAATCCTACGGTCAAGAGCCTATCGATACCGGAAGGGTGAAGGGGAATTCCTTAATAATACAGCAAGTGTCCATCGAGGCATCGGCACCGGAAGGGTGAAGGGGGATAACACAATAATTTGGCAAGTGCCCGACGACACCTGATGGGTGAAGGGGAATAACACATTAGTTTGTTGTTGCTACACAGCACTCTATGGAACAACGGCCCATCGACTCTTAATAGAGAAAGGGAATATCGGGGGAAACTTGCGCTGCTGAACCTTAACCCCTTTAATAACTTTCGGCGAGAAAGCTTCTCCGTTTATTCGGATTTCTTGGGTCCATAAGCCAATTCTCCTGCATTAACCAAATGTGAACTCCATAATGACGAACAACAATATCGCATGTATTTTGTTTTTGTATTTCGGCTGCGTGTTGGTGTTACTTATATCACTTGGTGGGTATGCAGATGGTGGTTGATTGGTGCCGGTCGGTAGCAGGAGTATGACGCTTCGTTACAAGGGTTATCCATTATCCGGTTCCGGTTTCAAAAGTAAACGTTAAAGTAAATGAAGTTTTAAAGTTGGGACGTTGACGTTATGTGTGATAAACCACATCATTTGAAATGACCACCACCCGAATTGTTGCAATCATCGATTCTTTTAAGGTAATCTCATTATCTTAGCCATAACCGCAAACACGGTCTTTCATGTAGCCCTACAAAAAAAAGTCCAGCGGTATCAAATTGCATATTGTTGGTGGTCAGTTGATATGTCTCTTGAAGTAAATCCATTTTCGCTTGAGTTTTGTGGCATGTTGCACCATTTTCTTGAAATCTCATATTCTATAAGCCGTATTTTTCAATAGCAGGCAAAAGTCAGTTATAATATTAACATAACGATCCGAATTAAAGGTTGCAGTCCATCCATCGTCGTTTTTGAAGAAGTAAGATCCAAAAATACCTCCGGACCAAAACGCGCAGTGACTTTTTGTGGATGTAATTGCCTCTCTTCAATAACTTGAGGATTTTCAGAACACAAAATAAGACAATTTTGTTTATTACCACCCACCAATTGAAAAGTGTTTCTCGTCACTAAAGAAAATTGTGCCAAAAAACCCGCCGCTGTGACAGAATCACCATTTTGGTAGGAGGATTAAATTTAGGATTAACAATTTATATTCTTTGTGCGAAAGTTAACCGATAAATTTTTCAACGTCAGACTTTCAACTGAAAAGAAAAAATTAGTTTAACAACTTAGTTTGACAGATGTTGTATTCCAGCCCTATACTTTTGAAACCGCAAAATGTATAATCTGTTCGAATTGTGCAATTTGAGGCATATTTTATTTGTGTAGTGATGGCTACATAACATATCTTCCGCAACAATTACAGTTGGTTCTGGTCTTTCGGGGACGGCTCGAGCAGCTTCAAGGACAAGTTTCAAATCAAATCAAATGGGGTGGCGCAACAGTCCGTTGTGAACCAGGGCCTAGTGACATACAACTCTCAACCATTCCTGTGTGCGAGAACTGTTGTCAGGAATGGAAAGGACCTACAATTTAAGGCCGAATCCGAACGGCTAATTTTGAGAAAGCACTTTTTCATGACAAGAATTATTCTTGAAGGATTTGTCAATTCCTCGCAAGAGGCAGTACCCGCGAAAATTAATTTTTTTTTTTTTAAATTTAGTTGGCACAGGCAGGGATTGAACCCAAGACCCCTTGCATGACAGTCCAACGCACTAACCATCAGGACAAGTTTACTGATGTGAATAAAACATCGACTGTAAGGTTGCGTCCGATGTTGAAATATAATGTCATCAACGACATCTCCTTATCATATAAACAAAGGTTACTAACAAGGGCAAACCAAAAGTCCTCATCAAAAGGTAGACCTCTCGAAAGCTCTCAGCATGCTTATCTTAAGGGCAAATCTACGGAGACTGCCCTCCATAAGGTAATGCGTACTGTAGAAAAAACCCACCTTCTTAGATATAGAACGATCTTTTAACAACGTCCTTAACGAATCCATAGAAGAATCGCTCGTTAAGTTCGGTGTAGAAGACTTCATTCGAGAATGGATTATTTCCATGCTCAGTGGTAGGAAGATTCGAGCCTCTCTAGGCAATACAATCGCAAAAAAACCACTTGAGTAGTGGAACACCCCAGGGTGGTGTTCTTTCGCCTCTTCTATGGCTTCTGGCCATGGATACAATTCTCGGTAGCCTATGCGGATGATTTGGTGCTATTGGTGTCAGGAAAGTACACCTCTGTGATTAGTGAAATCACGGAGTCAGCTTTGAAAAAAGTTAGCAACTGGGCCACGAGTTGTGGACTAGGAGTTAACCAAAGTAAAACTGAACGGTTGTTCTTCACCACCAAAACTAAAAAGCCGCCCTTCACGCTACCTCGACTCAACCGTCAAATCCTATCATTGTCTTCCAGTGCAAAATATTTGGGAGTTATACTCGACCCTAAGCTAAACTGGAAACTGAATATTGAAGTACTGGTTAAGAAGGCCTGTGTTGCCTTCAACGCCTGCAGCAAAACTTTCGGCAAAAAGCGGGGACTTCAGTCGAAGCTGTTTTATGGACGAACACAGCCGTAGTACGTCCAATCTTAATATATGGTTTGATTGTGTGGTGGCTTGCTTTTAGCAAAGCATATAATATTGATAAACTAAAGAAGGTTCAAAGAACAGCTTTCGTGGGCACCACAAGGGCCATGCGTACTTGCCTAACGGACGCCTTAAACGTTATTTTGGATCTTCTATCAAACGACCTTTTTATTAAATCCATAGTTTTCTGCAGCGCTATTATGCTGAAGGAATCAAACAGCTGGGCCCTATTTCATAAACATTGACAGGTGACAATTTTACAAATTTGTCACACTTATGTGACAAGTTTTCATTGCATAACGTATTGACAGGTGACATAATTGTCAGTTAAATACAACGACAATTTTGTCGTGACAATTTTGTCGTTGTCAAGGTATGACAATTTCGTTGTGACAAATGACAAATTTTTCACTTTCATATTTTGGCAATATTTTTTAACGTACATAAGAAAGTGAATTGATCTACAGTATTATTTATTTACAAATTGTGTATGCATGTACATAAAAAAATTGTGGGATGCTGAAGGTGATGACCGATTTTTTACAAAATATATTCTGTTGTTGTTTTGCAGAAACGAAATTTTTCCTTAAATTGATAATCACTTAATGAAGCGAAATCATTGTTTATGCTTTGTCTAAAAACTCGAGGGTGGCGTACCTCGCGTTCGTCGTCACTTTCACTTGAAAACATTATATTAAAATAAAATTGTCACCTTACGACCGAAACTCAATTGCCTGTCACAATTGTCAACTATATACTGACAAAATTGTAATTTGTACTATTTTTTCTGTTTCATAAAAAAATTGTCACTACAAATTTGTCGGGGAATTTGTGACAGTTTTTAAAAAAATCCCTGACAATTCATTGTCATGACAATTTTTTTATGATCCGAAATCTAGACAACTTTGTAAAATTGTCAGGGAATTTTACAAAGTTGTCAATTTGTTTATGGGACCGAATTTATACAATTGTCAGGTTTGTCATTTACAAATTGTCACCTGTCACCTGTCGCACCTGTCAATATTTATGAAATAGGGCCCTGGTTGTCAAAAACTTATGGTCACAGCAACTCAACAAAATTGATTCCCTCAGATATTATCTCGGTAGACACTGACTACTGCACTCCTACTTTGAGCCCTAGTAAGGGTTTTAATGTTATTTTCCCATCCAGAGAAGATTGGGAGGATGACATCGTGTCGATAGGTTTCGACACAACCATCTTTACTGACGGTTCAAAGATGGAGTGCGGAGTTGGTTCTGGGATCTTTTCTGAGTCCCTAAATGTAGCTAAATCCTTTAGGCTTCCTGACTTTGCCTAATCCGTAATTCTTACATATTTAGAATCAATTCCAAAGCACACATCCCCAACTGCAATTCGGCAGAAATTTCCAGATTTCTATACCTCCCAGATCTTGTTGGGAGGATAGGACATGCTTGGAGGATGATTCAATCCATTTTTACACAGATGGGTTAAAAGCAAAAGAAGGGGTTGGTGGAGGTGTGTACTCTGAATGACTGAAATTAAGTCTCTCATTCCGCCTTCCCAATCATTGTAGCGTGCTCTAAGCGGAATTTTGGCGACAAAGATAGTCTTGTCCTGGCTTAAAGAAAACGTGATATCAACATCTGATATCCGCATATTCTCAGATAGCCAGGCTGCTATAAAATCTCTGGACACTGTCTCTACAAACTCTATAACAGTCCATAACTGTCGATCATCTCTAATGGAGATGGCACAACAGTTCAATATTCACCTTTGCTGGGTTCCGGGCCATACCTAGAGACATTCCAGCTAACTGAAAGGCAGATGAACTCGCCAGGTACGGTAGAGTACAGCCCATCATACAACGTTTAGCACGTACTGGCATACCAATACGCTGTGAGGAGGTCAGGCACCAACAACATCACCACGTGTCAAGTCACAAAAAACATCTGGCCAACACTGGATTTAAAACGTTTAAGGTGCTTGCTATCTCTAAGCAGATTGCATAAAAGCTCGATAATAGGTGTCATAACCGAACACTGTCTAATAGGAAAGCACGCCACGCGATTAGTCATATTCTCAAATGACTTTTGCAGAAGCTGTTTGGACGAGGAAGAGGAAGAAACGGTTGTTCATCTTCTCTGCACGCGATTAGTCATATTCTCAAATGACTTTTGCAGAAGCTGTTTGGACGAGGAAGAGGAAGAAACGGTTCTTCATCTTCTCTGCACATGCCCTGCTCTAGCTCGAAAACGCAAGAATTACCTAGTAGAAGTCTTCTTTAACGATCTAAATCATATCGGTATAATCAGCCTCTCACTTTTCGTAAGGGACTCAAACTGGTTCCATCGAGCTTAGAAGGAAGCCTCAAAATTCATGTGGTATCACAACAGGCCATTAAACTGGCCTAAGTGTGTCTGTTTCCATTTTTGGCGGCCACTATAACCTAATCTTACCCGGACAAAGATTGATTTCTTGAATGTGAGGACGCTTCTGGACGCATGACATGAAGTGAAGGCAGATTCCTCCAATAAGAGAGAGAATTTATGCGGTACAGGATAGATATCTTAGGGTAAAGTTGAGATCGGGCAAATACGAGTCACTGACACCTAACACTGTACTGCTCTACTATTCTCATGATCCAGGAAACGCTCGAGAAGCTGGAGTTGGGTTACTCACATCAACAGAAATCAGATTCCTTATATCGTGGGAGCCCTTTGGGGAAAGGCTTATCAAAGCTAGGTTTTAGAGTAGAATACGACCCGTTACCATTATACAGTGTTAGGCTCCGACGGAGCTCGCAACTGATGAAGAGAAAGAATGCTTTTACAGTCAACTAGGATTCGCCTACAACAACCTCAATGCTAAGGTTGGCAGTATAACAACAAGGGGCTAAGGCATGTGATGGTTGTAATGGTGTTGGCAACTGCAATGATAATGGTGAGAGGTTCATTGACTTCTGCAACGCCAATGGCCTTGTGATTAGTGTCACTATGTTTGAACACAAACCGAGTCATATAATTAGCTGGGTGTTGGCGGACAGGCAAGCGTCTTCCAACCAAATTGACCACTTCGCGATTAGTATACGCTTAATAAGCAGTCTTTTGGATGTCCGAAACAGAAGAGGCGCCGGCATGGGACTTGGCCGCTACCACCACTTAATGATTGCCACCCTAAGATTGCGTACAGCTACAGTTCGAAGATCCAACGGAATAACACGAGCACCTTAATTCAACATCGCCAGACTAAAGGATCCCACTACCCGTCAACAATTCAGGGACCACCTATCTCTCGAAATGAGAACAATCAGCACCGCAGTACATGACGACATCGAACACCATTGAAATGCAGTGACACTTTTTTTCATTTCAGGTGCTGACAAAATAGTCGGTCGGAAAGAAAGAAGCAACAGTACTTGGCTTTCAGAAGAATCTTGGGTAAGGATTAACGAATGCAAACAGTTCAAATGGGGTGGCGCAACAGTCCGTTGTGAACCAGGGCCTAGTGACTTACAACTCTCAACCATTCCTGTGTGCGAGTAATGTTGTCAGGAATGGAGGGGACCTACAATTTTATGCCGAATCCGAACGGCTAGTTTGAGAAAGCACTTTTTCATGACAAGAATTACTCTTGAAGGCCCAACGCACTAACCATCATGCCACGGGTACTACGAATGCAAACAGTTAAGGGCTCGAATAACTGCTGCACAAGGAAAAGAAAGAAATGAGCTATAGTCCCCATTCCGCATAAAAAAGAAGCTTTTAATCGGTTTTCAACTGAGTGTTTGTAAACAACGTGCAGCCGATACCTTCTGAAGCGCCTGAACAAACTAATCCCCGAATCCGCACCGCACCTCTCAATAAAGATAAGGTCGTTGCCGCAATTAAAGCACTTAAGAACAATAAATCGGTAGGACTTAATGGAATTCCCGCAAAGCTCTTACAAGCAGCGCCAACGTCATGAAGCGAACTGCTTCATCCACTCAGCCTGGACCACCAAAAGCTTCTCCGATGAGTGGAAGCAGAAATTATAAAGGAGATCTAAAAAAGTGCGAAAACTGGAGAGGAATTTGCATTCTACCTGCCGTTGCCAAAATAGTAGCAAAAGTCATACTGAAACGCGTCGGAGAACACTTTGAGGCCACACTCGATGCCGAACAAGCAGGATTCCTCACTGGATCCTCCTGTATTGATCATATCAACACCCTGCGGATAGTTATTGAACAGTGCTTTGAAGAAAGATCACCACTACAATAGCTGTTCATAGACTTCGAGAAGGCCTTTGATAGCGTTAAAAGGGAGTATTTCTGGTTAGCTTTACGGAGGAGAGCCATCCAACTGTCACATTCTGCCCGATCGATGGTAAGTTTTCAGGTGATTTTGAAATCCGTAGCGGAGTCAGCCAGGGCTGTATTCTGTCGCCAATATTGTTTTTGTTGGTGATAAGCGACGTACAGTGCACAGCTTTGTCAGGTAGCGGAGGGATCCAATATTCTTTGACATCTTATTTAAAGCACTTGAATTACGCGGACGATGTTTGCTTACTTTCTCATAGGATCATGGATCTCCTTGAAATGATATCAAGTATGGAGAGAGAAGCAGAAGTTGTGGGCCTCAGAACCCGACCTTCCTCTCAAATAAATATTTCCTCGCAACCGGTGGAAAAAGTGGAGAGCTTTCAATACTGTGGAAGTATCGTCTCCATCGAAGTCGGAACCAAACAAGTATCAACTGCCGCATCAGCAAAGCTAAAGGGGCGTTCGGTTTGTTGTCGAAAATTTGAAGGAATAACTCTAACAACTTAACAACAAAGCTACGACTGTTTCTCACAAATGTGCTTCTTTATGGGTGCAGCTAAAGCTACAAACCTTAGTAAACAGATGTCTTCGCTTCATCCTAAGGATTTTCTACCCAAACCAAATATCCAATGAGAACCTTCATAGAAGGACAGGTCAGCAACCTATAGACTCTATACGAAGCCTTAAGTGGTAATGGATTGGACATACGCTTCGAAAAGGTAACAACTGCATTGAAGGCCAAGCAAAATCGACGCAGGACAGTGGAGGTGCCACTAGGCAAAAATGGAGGGAGTTGAAACACATCTTCGGAAACGGCACACGATGACGTAAGTAAGTAAGAATCCAACGTATTAAACAATACACATATTCATTCCAACACTTTTAGCTCTTATCTAAATAATAACAAAATGTCAATTTTATCTATATACATACATATGTATGTATTTTATTTATACCTTAACGAATGCTAACGGTTCCCTTTCCTTGAACTCCTGTTGAAATTGAAATTTAAAGCCAAAATCATATTCTCTTAGCAAATACCTTTAAGTGGCTTTAAATTTTCAATCCTCTTAAATACGGATTAACATAGCCCCACCATCCTCCAGTTAAATAACTCACATTTAACATACACTTAATTAAAATTGTTTTAAAGATTATTGCAAATATATTCAAAAATGAAAATTTAAAACCTGAATTGCTCTCAACCCTTAAAGCAGTTCAAAATCAAAATTCCAAAACTACGAGTAGTTCCTGATTGTTTTCCAGCGTTGTTCTTAATAATTTTTCTAATAATTCCAAAAATTGATTTTTTCGATAGATTTATGTTTTCACATAAATTTATATCAGACTTTTAATTATAATTTATGGAGACCCTAACTAAAGTTTATTAAGGGGGTGGCATATTCTCCTTCTTATTCAGTTGATGTTTGTTTGATGTCATCAGATGCTTATTGAAAATATTTCAAAATTTGATTAATGACATTCTCCGTTCGATTTGAAGTTCCTACACACATACATCTTATTGTAAAGAAAGAATGCAAACAGAACAAAAAAAAAACATCGGATCGGAGATGAAGTATTGTCCTTGTCTGACCTCGATTTGAAAGCTAAACTTTATCCTCCCACCCACTTCAACCTCACCCTTAGCCTCCCTCAACAAGCATGTAAGTAAAAGTTAAAAAAAAAAGTTCAGAAATGCATACAAGCTCTTCTCATATCTATGATTCCTATTTTGAAAAAAGGATGCATCCAAAAAGGAGCAAGAAAAAGGAGCATTTTGTCGACGTAGTCGACATTTTTAGTTTTGTTCTTCTATTTTTATTTTAGCTTTGGCCAAAGTGCAAAAATGTGTGACATTGTAATTTTTCTCTTCATTGAAAGTAATCAGTGTAAGGACGATCTGTTACCAACATCACCACCACCGCTACTAACATAAAACATATATGTACGAATGTATGCATATGTATCGATACACAGCTATGTCCAAAATTATAGGGACACAAATTAACTAAGGTTATTATTGTCTTTGCACTTGTGTTAGATGACGTTTTTAAAACTTATCCTTTTAATTTCTTAAATGGTAATTATTTTGATAATGTTTTCCAAATTTCAATTTTTACAAATGACATGGAGAGGCAATAGTCACTGTCAATTTTAAATTCATAGCAACTTTGTTTGGATGTAATTTTTTATTAATAATATTTTATTTAAGAATCATACCAAGAATTTTTTAAGGAGATTTTTTTGGGATACGTATTGAATAAAATGTTCATCAAAGGTGCACCAGTTTCATGCTAACAGAGTCAGGCGCTTTTAAAAGCGTTTACCATAACATATTGTAGGACATCTATAACATCTAACTCCATAGAAAAAAGTCTAGCAAAGTAGAACAAAACAAAATGATTAGGAAAATAAAACTAGCCTTATTATCCATAACTTACAACTAACTTAATGGTCCCATACGGACACTCTAACTTAAACTATAACAATTAAAACTAATGCCTTTCGACCCTAAGATCTATTTTAACTTCAATTCAATTTTATTTATAAAAACTACTTAAAATAAGGTCCCTAATATAAAACTTAAAACTAACTTTTTTTATGCTACCATTCCTATTCTACTTAAAACTAAGCCCTAAGACTATAAACAAGTATGTAAGCCGGCCAAGGCTTAAAACCCCATTCCGACTACCCAATATCAAGTGCCGATTGAAGCCACCAAAACTGGTTCTCCTGCTTCACCCTATCAGTTCGGTCCTGTTCGGACACAGCCCTACTGAACCAAAGGAGCTCTGCTCCGCCTTGTGCCATGACGTCCCGATTGTACAGGAGTAGCCTATCCACGGCTCTTCGTCTGACGTAGTGGAATAACGGAACTGCTAATCTATCCTGTATCAGACCGCATTTGTCTAAAACGAGGAATGCCTCTGGTGGAATGGAACTGCTCAAGCGTGCACTTTCAAAATACTAGTAGTTCTATCCGATAGAACGCCTCGAAAATTAAATTGTTGGTCGAAGACATAGCTCTTGCAATGTGACCTCGAACAAGTTCTATCATGAAATTATTAATTCTGTTTATTCGAGCCCCGTTGTATAGGACCTCGTTGGAAAAGTTCGATTTAAGCCGGTACAGCTTCGTAAACACTGTCGCTCGAACACCCGAAACTTCTTCATCTGGGAAGGGGCAACGTTGAACCACACAGGACAACCATACACGATCATTGGCCGTATGAGAGCCATGTAGCAAATTACCTTCACTCTGGGGTCAAGCCGACTGCTAAAAAACAGCCGTTTCGTCAGAGCGAAGGCTCCTCTGTTCCTGGTCAGAGCAGCATTTATATGTCTGTCGAAATATAAATACTGATCTAACCAGATACCGAGGAATTTCACTACACTTTTTCTTGCTAATGGCTGCCCGTAAAGGTCAACGATGACCATCTTGCGCCAATTCTTACACGTATCCCTCGTGGCTCCAGCCAACTGAGTCCGGAACAGAATTGTCTCCGACTTCTGGATATTTATTTTCAGTTTCCAGTCGTCGCAATATCGCTGAATCTTGTCGAAATCACGCTGCAAGAGAATTCTAATAACCTCAACCTTTCGGGCCATTCTGTACGCAATTAGATCGTCGGCGTAAGCAATTGCCTTTGTAAGACTACCTATCAGATCGCTGGTGTAAATGCTGAAGAGAATCGGCGAATTCACCGCTCCCTGTTGAAGACCATTTCTAATTAAGAATGTTGTGGTAGAAGTTACATTGCCACTTTTGACAACAAACTTTCTACCGTTAAGAATATCATAAAGTATATACAACAATGACTTGCTTATGCCAAGCCTGCTCAGTTTAAGGTAAAGACCCTCTAACCATACGGTGTCAAAAGCCTTTTCCAAATCAACCAGAACAGCACCTGTGCATTGTTGTTTTGATTTATTCCATTGGATATCAGAAATGAGTTTAGACGCAGCATGAATTGTGTCATGACCCGCCTTGAACCCGAACTGTTTATCCGGAATTATTTTGTTGTCCGCAGCCCACTTAGTCAGAGCCCTATTAATGATCTTTTCGAAAACTTTGCTGATGCTCGGAAGAAGACTTATCGACCGAAGATTTGACGGCTTGGAGTTGTCCTTTCCCTTTTTCAGAAGAGGATGAACCACAGCGGTCTTCCAATGTACTGGATAATATGCATTATTCAGTTCATTGTTGAAGAGTGTGGTGTCAATATCAATTGCCTCCATCGGTAAATGTCTAAGTACAATGTTGGATATACCATCGACACCTGTTGACTTTTTGTTTTTTATTGAGTTGAAGATGAGCTGAAGCTCAACCTTCGTCACTAACAAGGGATTTAGTCCCGTTTGCTCGGCGATTATGGCATTTGCCAAGGAATCGTCATTGAACCGCATCAAACCGCGGTTTTCAGACCGCCAATGTGTGATATCATTACGGAGGTAAAAGTGATTAAGTAGGGCTCTGTTTTCCAGGTCGTGGTTGGGACGAATGCTAACTTTCACCTTGTACACTTGCTGGAAAGCAGCTCCCACCGCCTCCACTTTTTCCTTCGGATCTTCAATTATGTAAAAGTCATCGTCAAAGATGGCTTCCTCTGGATCTATTTGCGCTGTCATGAGTACGTCTCTGTTCTCTTCAGTTCTTTGGAGTTTCAGACTCGGAAGGTCATTGCCGTTCTTTTTTCTGAATATCTTGTTGATTTTAATTATCATACTAGGGTCACTCGAATTAACTGACCGGATCTTGTGGTCCCAGTATTTTTATTGATGACTTCAGTGTCCTAACCTCCAAGTCGCGTGGGTCTGTAAGTCGTCTGCACAAGTTTTTGAGTCTTGTCAGTAAGCCACTCTTGTGCGTGCGTAGTGCGTCAATTGTCGCGTTTCTGTAAGCGTCGATTTGGTCCCGTTCTTTGTACTTTGGAATTGTCCTTTCCATCGTTCGTTTTATTGTTTCGTCCATCTGTTGTAAGTGTTGGTCAATTTCTGTATTTGTCAGGTTTCTCTTGTTTGGTGGGGCTATGTCACTCGAACGAAGTTCTCTCGCTAGGTTAGTGTGATTAGTGTCCTTCTGAAACCAATCATAGCCCAATATACCTTTCAACATTTATTTTCACTTCATAGACGAAAAATGGACGAATGGCCGAATTGAAGTTTTACTGACACAACTGAAATTTGGTTCTGAGAGCTTTTCGCAATGAACTGCATGCCACACACAGTTGAACAATGACCTTTATGACGACGACCGCGACGTTGGAGCAGTTTGCTGAGGTCATCAAGTTCGGGAAAGATGAACTTTACCTTTTTGTTGACGAAACCGTAGTACCGATTAGCTCTAAGCGAGTGATTTTTTTGCAAAATAATTTCAAATTAGTTTGACCGAGCTGAAAAAAGTTAGTTATTGATACATTTTTTCAAATTAGGTTGTCAAGTATATGCTTCATGCTTCATAAAAGCCTGAGGTGAGAAAACAAGAACAGCTTACCTAAACTTAAGGAAAAAATACATTCCTACAAAAAATGATGGTTAATTGTGTTTATTGATAGATTATTATTTGATATTTAGTAGAAAAATGCTTATTTTAAATAAATTAAATTAATTCTTCTATTTAAAGAGGAAAACTTAAGGCTGGTTCAATTTTAAGGGCCGAAGTTGGGTTTGAATAAAATACAAATTATTTAGGAAATTATTGTCATTTCTTTTTATTATGATAATATTAATATGGTGCAATTATGTATAGAAAAAAATATTGGAAAATGGCTGTCACGACCTAGGCGGCACACTTCCACACAATGGTTTAAATTTTCGATGATGCTAAAATTTTTTTCTTTGAGATAACTCCATAGAAGGAAGTCAAATGAAATGATCTTGGTGGCCAATTGACTTTGCCACCATGTGAGAAAACATGGCTAGTGTATCGTTAGCTGTCTGGCAAGTGACACCGACGTGTTGAAACTACATATAGTCCACAACCATATCTTCCAATTCGGGCCATAAAAAGTTCGTTATCCTCTCACGATAGCGAATACCATTCATAGCAATTGTCTGACCGGCCTCAGACAATTACTATGAATGTGAGTGTTTTGGTCTTTCGACAGTCGTTATTGGATTATCGGATTATCATCCACCCGAATGCAACAAATGGTGAAAATGTGCCTTCTTTGAAAATTAATCATCTCCTGTTTGCACTTTCTGCCACCATTCTTACCATTGACGATGCTTGACCATTCAAGAGACTTATGGCTGAATCACAAACACGCTTCAGCTTCGGCTTCGCCTAACGTTTACGAGTTCAGCCATAGGAATTCAATGCATGCTATCACAATGGAGCTCGACGTCACGTTTCGTTTGACAATTGTAAGGAAAAGAACGTAATGAAACGTAATGTGACTCTAAACGGAAGCTCTAGTTCAATTATCTGTACACTTGCTTTGTCTGACAGCTCAACAGCTGTAAAAAAATGTCAACAAACAAAATATTTGCTCTTTGGATGGATGAAATAATATAAAATGTCATTCAAAGCAACCTCGAAGCAGGCCCACCGTAACGCAGACGAAGCCGAAGCTGAAGCGTGTTTGTGATTCAGCCATTAAGTTCTTGAGTCAATTGTGCCTTGTAAGCATGTACATACATATATGCTAGTCTTTATGCATGATGTTTATTAAGGATAAGCGTGAGAAGTAGAATTGTTGGGCAAGACGTCTAGTTGATTTGGACAGGTCTGCAGCCAGACTATAGCCAACAGCAGCAACATTTTCTGCAGTAGGTACGAGATGTACAATTGTACAAGCATGCTCTGGTGTTTTCACATCTTCAACAGACCTAAATTGATAAAATGTTGGCATGATTTTTCAGATTGTACTCACATTTCACACGAATTTCATAATAAACCTGAATAACATCG
Organism: Eupeodes corollae; assembly: GCF_945859685.1. Taxonomy (NCBI): domain Eukaryota; kingdom Metazoa; phylum Arthropoda; class Insecta; order Diptera; family Syrphidae; genus Eupeodes; species Eupeodes corollae. The sequence continues at coordinate 66,877,472 of NC_079147.1, forward strand.
ACGTTTTGCTCGATTGTGTATCTTTCCTAATTGAATTGGTCTGAAATTGGGAAATTGTCAAAAAAAATGCAGAAAGAGTCTTGAATTTTAGGTGTGGTTCACATTCAACATCGGCCCTCAAAATTTAACCACCGTTTAGATACCAACTCAACCAGTCTCCTCTAGTTGTTTTTACAAACAAGTTAAAGAAGCTCGTGAAGGTGCAATGTTTCGTTTGAAGCTTTAATAACGTCTTAGCGAGACTCTCTACTTTTGTAGTGCGTTTATTGTTATTGTTGTTAAACTGTGAACCTCTTCATGACTACAAGTGCCCAAAACAGCCTTACGATGATAAATAGCGAATGTTATAAGATAAGAGAAACATTTGAACAGTGGTCGTAACCCAAAATAAATATCCTGGTGTTCTTAAAATATGCTTTGGACACATGTTAACACAAGACAAGAAACCCTTTAAGTATAATGGGTTACCTTAAAATGTTACCATTAAGCTAGAAGTTCAATGCTTCTCACTTTGGTTGATGAAGAAACATTTCTCAATCCATTCCAAATAAATGGATTTCTATTTCAACACTTTTAGGTGCATTCAGCCTTGTCCAACTTAGCCTGGAGGTTTATGTAGGTGTATTTTGCAAAATGAATTTGGTTCCGGGTACTTTTGTCTTTCACATCTTTATGAAGATCGTGCGTTAAGTTTTGCTTCTTCCAGAATACGATGGAACGCCCTAGAATTGACTTCCGATTTCAAATCTCGCTGCAGATTTTTTGATGACACAAATAGATATCTTAATATTTTCCTTTTAACGTTGTTCCGTCTTCAAAATCATTTCATCATTTTTCTAATCTCTTTGCAGTTTTTCATATCAGTATTCTTACTGAACTATGATTCTTCACTATTATTCTTCATAGTTTCTCATCTAACATCTATTTTTAAGCAGTTCTAAAATAGCTTCAAGATGTATGTATCGGTTGAAAATCCCACACCTTCAAGTCAGATTATCAAGGAGGCCAATACGAAGGCTCCATCTTGTTGAAACCAAACATTTGACAGAACTCTGATTTTCAAAAGTTATAAAGCATTTCAATGTAACGGACACTATTGACGATCATCGTGTTTTCTTGTTCCTGAATAAAGAAAGGACTTATGATTGATTTTTTTAAACTTCGCCCCAAACGGTCACTTTAGGTCTGTGCTATAGTCGTTCGTGTAGGCTTTGAGGGTTTTCTGCAGAATAATAACGGAAAATTTGCTTATTTACAAAACCGTCGAGGTAAAAATGGGCTTCATTACTCATATATAACTGTATATCTCATTCACTTCAAATAACGAGAGCATCCCTCATGCAAAATCTGAACGTTGGTAATAATCAGTGCGTTTCAACTATTGAACAATTGTCAAGTTATAAGTATTGAAGTTCAATTCTGGACGGTTCGTCTAACCGAAGAACTATTAATTTTTAACAGCGTCACTTATGGCTGAAACACAAACACGCTTTGGCTTCGTCTGACGTTTACGAGTTAAGCCATAGAAATTCAATACATGCGGCACTGAAGCTTTGACCTCACGTTTCATTTGACAATCGTAAGGAAAAGAACGTAATGTTACGTAATGTGACTTTAAACGGAAGCTCTAGTGCAAATTTGCTGAACATTTGCTTTGTCTGACAGCTCAACAGCTGTACAAAAATCACAAACGAAATACATTTGCTTTTGGAGGGAGTCTCATGGTTGAAAACGTTTTATTTTTGTAGAACAGAAAATGAGTTTCAAAGAACTCCTCATAGATTAAAGAATTATGTAGGTTAAGCTTCGGGACCCACAAACGTCTCTTAGTCTGCACTTCGTCTTGCTCCATGAGTTGAACATACATACGATAGGCTGTGTAAGTTACTTACGCGATAATATTTTTTTTTTCGATTTCAAAATTAATATTTTTTATTGTATGAATAATCAAAACAAACTTTTGAGAAAAAATATCAGCTGCTAATATCAGAAGTGTCATTTTAGAAATTTCATTTAAAGCAACCCCAAAGCAGGCCCAATCATTACGTAGACAGAGCCAAAGCTGAAGCTTGTTTGTGTTTCAGCCATTAACCTTTCCGTATTCATGGAAGTTGTTATAGTACGTACGGGGCAAGGTGGTTTTTTTTTGTAATTATTCCCGTTGTTCGAAAGGTAGTGACCCATCTCATAATTGCTTTCCCTACAATTGTTTCGAAAACACAAACACGCCGAACACACGGCGAAGGACACTCCACTTCTTTCTTGTGGAAACTAAATGGCATTATCCAATGGATCAAATGAGATCTTTCCAACTTATTCACACTAATCCTACGTCGAGGAAAATCCATCTATTTTTAGTAATATTCCCGTGACACACTCGTGCATTACTTTAAAATTAAATCCAAATTAAAAATTTTACTAGAAATTTGACTTTTCTAATAAAATGAGTTCTGTACTCAAGTGTTTCTATTATTTTGACCACAACTGTATGTGTTACATTTGATGTTCTTTATGAACCACTTTGCGATGGGCGACGGAAAGTCAAGCGAGGTGTTGGTTGGTTGCAAGAAGAAGTGAATGGAAGCGCAATGATACCACAATAACTCTTGATGTCAGTCACGTTGAATAGTTTTTCTTTATTTTTTCTTTTTTTATTTTCTTGCCAGGAAACACGTTTGGCATAGATGCAAATTCTTGAAGTGTTGCAATCAAGAAAACGCTTGTAACAGTAAAAAAATAGTATATATGTAGCCATATACTTCACATGAAGAATGTGGAAAGCCACTTTCACAAAAATATCATGAAATTATGTTTTTCTTTTTTTTGTTTGCATATTTTCACTTTGAAAAGAAAGTTTTATAATTTTTTTTTTGTACATATGTATAGCGTCCTTGAGGATTGAGTGTGTGGCAATTAAATTATTTTTTAAATCAACAAAATGAAAACAACTTGATTTATTTTGAAAATTCAATTTTGAAAAGTTCAAAAATTCTTCTTGGAAGGGAATCCTATATCCTCTGGATACGAATTGGGAGCACCAAACACAAACAATTTTCATGTTTTATACAAAATCAGAGAAAATACTGTACTTAAGGAGCTTTGATGGAATCCTTGGGTGAATCGCATCCAAAATTATCAATTTTCCATGACTAAGTTGCATACAATTTAGCTGAGTTTGGCCAAAGGTATTGATTTAGTTGACTTAGGACTAGTGTGGTTTGTGACTTTTTGAAGTAGAAAAATGTATCCCTTAACTTTCTAATGAGGCGTGAGCCATCGATTCCATTTACTTGGACAAAATGATTGTCCGTAATGACTTCAGGATTGTCAATTGCGAATACGGGAGTTTAGTTAATTGATGAAGCCATGTAAGTGGAAATGTCTCAGTTGTCAAACCACAGACAAAAAGCTATGCTTCAAGAGGGCCTCTTGGTAATATAGTAAGAATTAAACTAAGTGCTCGGCAAAATCGTCATCTTCTCCAAGTCGATAGCAAGCAAAATATTTTCCAGCTTGGTACCATTCACGGAATAAGCACTGGATGAAAAAAAAACAACAACTTCATCCAAAGAATTTTATCCCTGTATCCTCACACTGAAATCGTTATTAGGGGCGATTTTAATTCACAATTCTTCCTGGTTTCTCCATTTGGGTCAGAAAGCAACTGATTGAATGTGTGATGATATTTTTGCTGATTTTAACCATCTTACTCAGCTTGTCAAAGAGCCTACTCGAATATCAGACTTTAACAACCGAGCAGAAAATACACTTGGCTTGTTTCTCACTCCTGATCCTGATAGCTTCACAATCAGTTTACTGACGACTTTTAGGTACATCGGACCATAGTGTCATATCTGCTAATTTCTTGCTCCAAAGAGAACAATTTGGAACTACGAGAAAGCCAACTGTTACGGACTCAATAAATTCTTCAGGACCTTTAACTGGTCACTATGTTTCTTCGGTAGTGACGTAGACTCCAGTGTAGACATGGTTTCTAATTTTATAAACCTTTATTCCGAGTAGGGTAAAAAGTATTTAACCTAAGATCAAATCATGGTTCGATTCGAGCTGCAAAGAAGTTTAAAAAAAATAAAGAGGTGAGCTTACGGTGTTTTAGAGCCAACCCAACTGATTAAAATCGGTTAAGTTTTCAACAAGCCATGAAGGCTTGCAACGCCCATATTAGAAAGCCCAAATGTTTGCATGACCAAAAACTACCGAAAAAAATACTGCAATTTTCCAAAGTCAGTAAGAATTTTTTGGTAATTTGTAAAAAAATATGAGGAATACTTCCCCTTTCCTAGGTTCCTCCTTTAGTTAGATCTATTGATAAAGCCATCCTATTTGCAAGGCAGTTTGCTGAAAACCCCACCTTACAAGATAGTGTATTGTCTCCCAGTTTTGAACGCGTAAAAGATTCTATGGGACCAATCTTTTTTCGTACTCGTACTGTGGCGAGAGTTCTTAAATATCTCAAGATTCATAAATCCGCTGATGCGGATGGTATCTTCACTATTGTTCTGAAGAGGTGTTCTTCCACGCTAGCAAAACCACTTCGTAAGCTTTTCGATCTATCCTTTTCTTCGCGGCTCGTTTTAAGCAGTTGGAAAACTGTATTTGTTCGAACCGTTCAATACAAGTTCTCTCGGGCGGATTCAAGTCTGAAACCCATACAATAAATGAAGGTGTACTCAAGGGCTCCGTTTTGTCTCCTCTTTTATAAATGATCCAATACATAGTTCCGTTGACGATAGCACTCTTAGCTAAGCTTTTAATATTGGTTTTCTGACTCACAACCCTCCCCTTCGGATGTGGAACTGTTCCTACAAAATATGATAAGCTCATTAAACTCTGACCTAAACAGAATTGTACGATGGCGAATAAGAAACCACGTCGAATTTAATGCTTCGAAATCCCAATGCTCCCTTGTATTGTTAAAATGAGAAATACCCCTCTTGCCATTATCCATGGGTGAAACTTACATCAACGAAATTGAAAATCTGGACATCCTCGAAATGTGCATCAGCAACTAAAGGGTGTCCCAAAATTAACGCAAGATTTAAATTATATAGAAAATGCCGTGTTTAGTCTTTTGGTAGTTATATTTTTATTGACTCGTAAAGTACATAGGATAGGGTTATGTATGGAATAACACATCGGACAAACGGCCTCCACGGCTTTGCATGCACATGCGCACTCTTTTGTTGAAATTTTCCATGACCATTCTGTATAAATGTGGCTGAATTTCGTTGATGCAGCGTTGAATCTCCTCCTTTAATGCACGGGTGGTTGTGGGCTTATTGACATAGACTTGTGATTTCAAATAACCCCATAAAAAGAAGTCTAATGGTGTTAAATCACACGATCTAGGAGGCCAATTTTGATCACCGAAACGAGAGAGTACACGACCTGGAAATGTCTCATGCAGTAATTGAATTGTTTCACGGGCTGTATGACATGTGGCACCGTCTTGTTGAAACCACATATTGGACACATCAATATCATCCAATTTTGGCAGAAAGAACTGTGTTGTGGATGCATTTGTTTTCCGACAATCACATGTGGGTTCACCACATGCGGCAATTTTGGCGATTGACAAAGCCATCAAGATGAAAATGTGCTTCATCGCTTAGGATGATTTTGCTCGAAAAATCAGGGTCCATTTGTTGATGTTAAATAATCCATTCAACGAACTCTTCTCTTCTCTGTCCATGGTCATTAGGCTTCAATTGTTGTGTTAATTGAATTTTGTAAGCATGAAGACACAGATCTTTGGTGAGTATACGCTGTAGAGAGGTTCTTGAAATTTGCAATTCTTGTCCTGTCCACGACGTCGAATTGAGGTTCCTGGATTGTCAGCAACACTCTCACGCTCTGCTTGGACATACACATTTGAACGGCTTGTTTTTGGACGACCAGTGTGTTTGGCGTCTTCAACGGATCCAGTCTCAATGAATTTTTCAATTAATCTCTTCACAGTTGACGAAGTTAAAACACTATTCCGACCATATTTTGTATGAAATTTTCGAACTGCAGCCGCCAAGCTTTCACTATTTTTGAAATATTCTTTAATAATGAAGACACGTTGTTCTATCGTGTAACGCTCCATTTTTAATAACCCTATACTGTTAGCTGTCAAATTGCTTTTTTTTTCACGGTTGCCAACACTTCACTGCACAAATGGCGGCAAATTCAAATCTTGCGTTAATTTTGGGACACCCTTTAAAACCAACGAAGAAGTAGATTCAGCAATGAACAAAATGAGGGATGGAAAAGCGGCAGGCTCCAATGGGATACCAGCGGAATTCTTTAAGTATGAAACCGTTGAGTTAATAAGCTGTTGAAAGAATTTCAGGCAGGCTTTATATCCGCTTACTCAACAATCGATCATATCTTTGTTGTGAAAAGCATAGTGGATTCTATTATAAGAGGATGGAAGAAGTTATGAGCGATTTTCGTAGATTTTAAGTCTTTGACACTGTGAATAGGCAAGATCTTTTCTATGAGCTCTTTGGTATGGAAATGTCGTTAAAGTTTGAAAAAGTCCTGCAAAGCCTATATGTGGATACTAATGCAGCAGTTTGGAATGGTACAGAAAGGTCGGAATGGTTCAGAACGGAATCAGGCGTTAGGCAAGGTTGTACGATGAGCCTAAGAGTATTCGCTTTCTTTACAGAAGGCTTGTCGATTTTTTACCTGCTGGTATCGAACACGCTGAAGTAAGTATTAATCAAAGCACTGTTGGTCGCGCATGATATTGTGGTTCTTGCGTCATATCCAGAATCACTACAACTTATTATAAACCGAATTTTTGAGTACTGTAGAATATGGAACCTAATAGTTAACATGGAAAAGTGAAACATCATGATTTTTAAGAAGGGAGGAGGTAGAAATAAATAAAAATAAATTGGGTGGCGCAACAGTCCGTTGTGAACCAGGGCCTAGTAACTTACAACTCTCAACCATTCCTGTGTGCGAGTACTGTTGTCAGAAATGGAAGGGACCTACAATTTTTGGCGGAATTCGAACGTCTAATTTGAGAAAGCACTTTTTCATGACAAGAATTACTCTTGAAGGATTAGTTAATTTCTCGCAAGAGGCAGTACCAGAGCAATTTATTTTTAATGGGTCCGATTTGTCAAATTGAACGTTTTTTTCGTCTTCCATAGCTCAAGAACCAAAAGAGAAATCGACTTCAAATTAATTTTGTCATACAGATAATAAGGCAGAAAGATGCAGAAAGGGCTCTCAAGAAAATTGCATGGGTGGGTTCTTTTACCACAGCAGTTTAAAAAAAGCTGAACATTTTGGTTAACCCTAAATATCTTACGATTGTAACGTGATATCAAACAAGTATATTTTTGAAAAAAAAAATCAATCAAACGGTTTTTTTTATAAATCAAAAAAACTGAAAAAAAAAATGTGTTACCTCCAAAATTTAACGATTAAAATATGATTTCATCTCCAAAACAATTTTCAGCAACGGAGAATAATGTTTTTGAAATCTGATAAAATTTTGAGAAAAATCAAATTGACAGTTTTTTTTTTTATAAAAAATAAACATCTAAAAAAAACATTACTCAAAGTTGGTAACAATTGAATATCGATTCAAATATCTTTTCAAAAACTTGAAATTTAGGCTTCGAACTTATTTTATCTTATAAGATATATTGTTTTCAACATTCGATAAAATTTTGAGAACAATTGAATTGACAGTTTTCTTACAAAAAAAAAACCTAAACAAAAAATTAATAAAAGTTGATAAAAATTCACTTTCGACTTAAATATCTTTTCAAAATTTTGAGATATTGGCTTTAATTTACTTTCACCTTTTAAAAAAAAATGTTGTCAACATTCAGTAAAATTTGAAACCGAAAAAAATTAACAAAAGTTGGTAAAAATTGATTTTCGACTCAAATATCTTTTCAAAACTTTGGATATTGGCTTCAAACTAATTTTATCTTATAAGAAATATTGTTTTCAACATTCGGAAAAATTTTGAGCAAAATCGAGTTGACCGTTTTTTTACAAAAAACAAAAACCTAAAAAACAATTTAACAAAAGTTGGTAAAAATGATTTTCGACTCAAATAGCTTTTCAAAAATTAAAAAAATTGGCTTCAAACTTATTTTATTTTACAAAAAATATTGTTTTCGATATTCAGTGATTTTTATATAAAAATCCAACAGTCCGTTTTTTTATAAAAAATTAAATCTACAAAAAATAGTACCTACGCAAATTTGGTAAAAATTGATACGATACATATTGACAAACTTTTAAGCAAGATAAATCGACAGACGGGATGGGAAGTTATCAATGTGGGTCGCATCCCAGCTTCTTTTTTTTTAAATTAAGGTACCACAGGCAGGGATTGATCCCAAGACCCCTTGCATGACAGTCCAACGCACTAACGCTCATGCCACGGGTACTGCCTCAATGTAAAATGCAACTACTATAATAAGAATATAGATATTATCAAAGAGTTTAAATACCTTGGAACGAACTTGACAAAAAATTTAAATATGGAAAGGCATCTGAGAGAAAAGCTCACAAGCGCAAAAGCTGCCATAAGCGCATCTTGGAGTAGGTATTTCTCAAACAAAAGTATCGCACACAGAGCAGTAAGTACGTTGTTTTTGAGGCAGTAGCAATGTCAATCTTGATCTATGCAGCTAAAGTATGGGAAGTGAAGCAATATGAGGATTTGGAAAATTGTTACGCTTCTACGTTAAAAGAATCTTCCGACTGCCACCAAATACGCCGAACTATAAAGTTACAGGCACTTCAAACGAGAGTGCAGGATAATATGCAGAATGGATGAAACTTCCTAAGGAGTGTGGAGTGGATGACATGTTATGGAGAAAATGACTTAAGCAACTGGGTCTTTACATAGAGCAATATTTACAATATACAGTAAAGGATCCGCCAAATAACTTTTTTAACTTTCCATTGGAAGCTATTGTAATCAGTCAGTTTTGTCGAATTGAAAATTTTGAATTATTTTTTTGAGCTAAACGCTATCCAAACATCGTAAAATCATCAGATATTGACCAAAGTATCGATAAACGGCGTGGAGGAATCTTTTGAGGTCGATTCAGGTGCAGCATGTACGGTGATTTCGGAATTAACTGCGAAAATAAAAAGCTCATACCTTCTGCGATAACCTTACAAACTTGGTCTAAGGAGAAATTGCAGGTCCTGGGATCGACTATGATAAATATTATTTATAATAATAAAGAAATGTATTTGACAGTTCTTGTTATTGCAGGTGGTGGGAGATGTTTGTTGGGTAGAGATTGGTTTGCTGCTTTTGGGCATCACGATATAAGGAGTTTGTGCTATAGAATTGGAGATGGAGATTGGGAAGAGTGTGTGAGTGTGGTGACAAAGTTCCAGAACGTTTTTAGCGAAAATTTGGGGGCATACAAGGAGCCACCGATTTCGATTGAGGTTGTCAAACATAGATAATGTCCTCTTGCATGGAAGCCAGCTGTGGAACAAGAAATTGCGAAACTTGTCAAACAACGAAATGGGCAACACCAATATTACCGGTATCCAAATCTGATGGGTCGATTAGGATCTGTGGCGATTACCGCAGCACAAATAGCCGCGATTGCAGGTGGACAAATATTTACAAAGCTTGACCTAAAGCTAGTGGTAGATGTTTTTTCCGAGCTTTTAACACTTAACATCCACAAGGGTTTGCATAGAGTACGAAGATTGCCGTTTTTGTTTTTCCCAAAATGCATGGACACATTGTTGGTCGGTATAAAAGGTGTTAAAGCATATTTCGACGACGTAATTATTTGGGGAAAAAATGAAGCCGACCACACACATAATCTAGAAACAGTTTTAAAAAAGTTATCCAAAGCCAACAAGGAGAAAGTTAAAGCCATCCATTTTGCTGCAGTTCCCGAAAATAAACAGATGTTACAATCATTCCTGGGCTTGTTCAATTTTTATAATGTATTCTTACCCCAGAAGATAAGAATGTAAAATGGGAATGGACGAACGAGCTTCAAACCGTTTTCAATAATTCAAAGCTTTGCTCGATTCCGAAACCCTGCTCATAAGCTACTTATCTTGCCTCGTGATGCATCTCCGTATGGAGTCGGTGCGATCTTGTCACACAGAATTGAAAGCACTGGTGTGGAGCACCCAATCGTTTTCGCTTCTCGCACACTAGGAGTGCACGAGCGCAACTACGCTCAGTTGGACAAAGAAGCTCTGGCTATTATATTTGGAATAAAACATTTTCCCTTACTTCGAATATTTAATAGGAAAAAACTAATTTCGCAAATGGTGTCTCCACGTATGGTACGTTGGTGTTTATAGTTGTCGGCATATGATTATAAGATGGAGTATCGGTCAGGGCCTAAACATATTAATGCTGATTGTTTAAGTCGACTTCCGCAGCAGAACAAAATTGATGCACCAGAAAATGGACCATCAGACATCCTGATGCTTGAGAATAGTAAAGCTCCAGTTAAAGAAGAGCAGATTGCTGATGAAACAAGGAATGGTCCAATAATGTCACGTATTTTAAGATGCCTTCAGCATGGGTGGGATAAAAGTTATGGAGAAAAAGGAAGAATGTGTACCATATTTGCGACGTAAAACAGAGTTGTATACTTACAAAGGCTGCTTACTTTGGGGAAGTACTCTAATCGTGCCACCAAACCACGACCAACCTCAAAGGATTATCTTTGATAACGGAACAGCTTTTGTACTAAACACCAATGGTACTAAACACAATTCCTAAACTTATAAACTCGTTTTTCTCTTTTTATTTGGTTTAGGTCAAAACAAAAACAAAACTTAAACTTAGTAAAAATTTACTTTCGACTAAAATATCTTTTCAAAAATTAAAAATATTGGCTTCAAACGTATTTTATCTCATACAAAATATTGCTTGTGACATTCAGTAATTTCTTTTATACAATTCCAATCTAAGTTCAAAAAATAGTACGCAAATTAAAAAAATCAAAAATAAAAAAAATCAAAAAATTTTTAAATTGTTAAGAATAATTCAACTGACACCTTTTTTTAACAAAAACCGAAAACCTACAAACCATTTAAGCAAGACAAATCGACAGACGGGATGGTAAGTTATCAGTGTGGGTCCCATCCCAGCCTCTTTTTTTTTTTTTTTTGAAAACGTTATAAAGACATCGTGTTTACATACCCGTATAGATAAAAATGAGCTTCACCTGCAAAGATGATTTTTTTGGCAAAATCGGCATCTTCTTTAAGTCTATCGTAGGCAATATTTTCCAGCGTTGGTCAAGCGTATACACAACCATATTCGTTCAGCGGAAGAATTAAATTTATTGTCTGTAAAATCACACATGAGCTTAGTGTTACCATTCACGTAATAAGCATTAGTTAAAAAAAACAATAGAATTGAGTGGTTTAGCAGGTGCTTGCATTGGGCTAAGCCTTTTGTAAGCCCGCTCAATGGTGTGTATGTGTAAGTTCATTCAGTTACATATGGATCACTGTTTTGATTGGTAGGGTTCGGACCAATTTTACGTCACTCCTAAAGGCATAACACCAGTAGTGAAGTTCTATTGTAAAGACCTTTATAAAATCTTATACAGTGATATGCTTAGAAATTCTTCTGTTTAATGGTCGTGGTTTAAGATCGAATTTTCTGTCTGTGTACATCCACACCGCTTCTAACAGACCAGCTGTTTTGGCATTGAATCACACCTAAGTCGGTTAAGATTCCAATCCTGCCGAATTTTGTATTAATGGGTATTGCTTGGTGCCATTATTCTTCTCACGCCATGGTCTAGCCATATATATTAAGAATGATGTCCCATTTCAACTTTTACCACAATATGGTCATTCTACCAACTCCCTCTTTATTTTCAT